>NW_006408612.1:2283002-2305910 GCF_000296735.1 Chrysochloris asiatica
TTGAAATGGTTGAACATTAACCATTTCCTGTTGGTACAATGACTCTGTGTATTCCTTCCATCTTTTCTTGATGCATTCTGCATCATTCAATAATTTTCCCAGTGAATCTTTCAATAATGAAAGTCGAGGCTTGAATAGATAATATCATTTATTTCTATCAGGAGTCACATATCTGGGTGCCTCGCCTTTTGGTATGTTAGTTACCATTGATGATCCTTGCTGAGATCTACTGTCTCATTAGGGAGAACCTCTAATTTTAACTTACTTTATTTTAACTCATGGAAGCAATATTCTCTTCCCTCTTACAGTTTTTTTCCTTCTCTAATTGAGTCCTGGTGTGGTTCACTTAGAGAATAAACACTGGATTAAGGAGCTCTGGTAGTGTAATGGCTATGAATTGGGCTGCTAATCTCATGGTTAGCAGTTCAAAACTACCAGCTGTTCTGTGGGAGAAAGATGAGGCTTTCTGCTCCTGTAAAGATTTACAGCTTCGGAAACCCTCTATAGGGTTGCTATGAGTCAGAACCGACTCCATGGCACATAACAAAAACAACAAGCACTGGATTGCTAACTGAATGTTTGGTGGTTCAAACTCACCAGCTGCTCCCTGGAAACCCAGTACAGAGTCTCTATGAGTTGGAACCAACTCAGTGACACTTAGCAATAACAACAGCAACAAAGTTATGCTTTCAGAGCTTTCATAGTGAACTGATAGCTGCAAACTTACACATTCTGTTTATGTCAGAAAGCAGAAAGGCATTCTTGCATTCACATCTTAGTTTCATTTTCTCAGTATTGTCCTTAAGTGCCGTCGAGTCAGTTTCTGCTCTGTGTATAGGGTTTTTGAGAAGCAGCTGGTAGGTTTGAACTGCCAACCTTGTGGTTTGCAGTCTAGTGCTGATCCTACAGCACCACACCAGGAATCCAAAATTTTGTCTTGTTGTTGTTGTTATGTGCCATGGAGTCGGTTCCTACTCATAGCGACACTGTGCAGAGTTTCTGAGGCTATAAATCTTTACGGGAGCAGAAAGTCTCATCTTTCTCCCATGGAACAGCTGGTAGTTTTGAACTGCTGACCTTGTGGTTCACAGCCCAATTCGTAACCACTATGCTTAGTGGCCCCCAAATTTATTTTATTTTTCAGATAGGTTATGGTGAATGATTGAGCACATAATTGAACAGAAAGTTTGAGGACCCTATAATGTTGTAGATAAGTTGACTATGTAAGTAAAGGTGAGTCAGTACTACCCACTAGGTACCACCATTGCATCCTAAGGGGAGGGTAATGTGTTTTTTCATATTTGTATTTATTTATTTATTTTTGTCCTGAAAGCAAGCACAAGGTTTCTAGATGAGAGCAGATAATAATACTATGTGTTCTCCGTACCCCAGATTCCCCTTTCAGAGCTATGTGAAGAGTTCTAGAAGAATGAGATTCGATACAACAAGATGACTCCAGGAACAGGGAATACAGTGGGTTCATTCTTTCATTCAACCAACATGTGTTACTTACAAATTGTATATCAGATACTGAGCTAGTACTGGGGTTGATGATAAATAAGCTCTGATGATAAATTGAGCCCTGGTGTATAGTGCTGTAGGATCAGCACTGGGCTGGTAATCACAAGGCAGCAATTCAAGCCCACCAGCTGCTCTTAGAAACCCTATACAGGGTTGCTATTAGTCGGAACTGACTCAACGGCACACAACAACAGGATTCTCTACATAAATGCTAGAAAACTTCCACATATCACATAAAACCATATGTTGCTGTATCTAGATTTAGGCATCAGTTATTATCTTGAAAACTTACAGATTAATCAAATGTTTACATATTTTTTCTTCTGACTTACATTGTAATTTAAAAATGCTTTCTCTTAACCCACTGTATGTCTGCCCATGTGCCCATGTGGATTAAGTGTGCTTACAAAAAAGTAAAGGAAGAAAATTCAAGTATAAAGTAATAAGGATTTTACCAAATTGAAGGGACTCAAAGAAAGAGAAGGACAGATCCCAACAACTGTGAGCCTGCTGATTTGGCAAGTGGTTGAATATGACACGTAGAGTGGTAAATGCTCTGATTTCAGACCTCCTGGAGATGGCATTCTGATAGGGTGGACAATAAGACCCAATTAGACAAGTGAACATGATAACTACAAAATGGGAGAAGTGCTTTGAGAGAAATAAACAAAGTTAAGAGAGAACCAGTAACTGGGAGATCACCTTAGATAGAATGGTTCTAGAAAACTTCTCTGATGAAGTGAGCTGGAAGATGTGATTGAGCTAATGCAGAGGAAGAAGGACTTAGTGTGTGAGAGGAACAGAGAGAGGCCCCTGTGGCTAGTGGGCAGTGAGTGATGGCGGTGGCTATGAAGTGTGATGAATCTGGAGAGGTAGGCAGGGGCCAGACCATGCAAGACTTCTGAGAAGCTTGAATTATATTCAGGCAGTTGACAGACATTGAAGAGTTTTAAGTAAGAATGCCAAGTAATTATCTTTAACCTAGACATTTTTTCTATTCATGCCTGTTGTTGTTGTTAAGTGCCATCGAGTTGGTTCTAACTCATAGGGACCCTGTATAGAGTTTCAGAGGCTGCAAATCTTTACAGGAGTAGTAAGCCTCAACTTTCTCCCATGGAGCAGTTGGTGGGTTTGAACCATAGGTTTTCACCACCACTCATCTGTAAGTTTGTTGCACTGTGGTGGCTTGTGAGTTGTTGTGATTCTGAAAGCTATATCACCAGTATTTTAAATACCAGCAGGGTCACCCATGGTGGACAGGTTTCAGATGAACTTCCAGATGAAGACAGACTAGGAAGAAGGAGTGACGAACTACTTCCGAATATTTAGTCACTGAAAACCTTATGAATAGCAGAGAAACACTGTCAGATACAGTGCTGGAAAATGAACTCTTCAGGTTGGAAGGCACTCAAAATGCGACTGGAAAAGAGCTGCCTCCTCAAAGTAGAGTTGAGTGTGTAACGCGAATGGAGTATAGCCCGTGGGAGAAAAGCCTGTGGGACCTTCATTTGCTGATGGGGCACAACTGAAAATGAAGAGAAACAACTGTAAACAACTACTGAAAATTAGAACATGGAATGTACAAAGTATGAATCTGGGAAAATTGGAAGTTGTCAAAAATGAAATGGAACGCATAAACATCGATATATCTTAGGTATTAGTGAGCTGAAATGGACTGGTATTGACCATTTTGAATCTGATGACCACACGGTTTACTAAGCCAGGAATGACAAATTGAAGAGGAATGGTGTTGCATTCATTGTCAAAAAGAACATATCCAGATCAGTCATGAGGTACAACGCTGTCTGTGATAGGATAATATCCATGTGCCTACAGGGAAGCCCACTTAATACCACTATTATTCAAATTTATGCACCACTAAAGCCAGTGAGGATAAAATAGGAGAATTCTACCAACGTCTTCAATCTGAAATTGATCAAACACGAATTCAAGATGTAGTGATCATTACTGGTGATTGGAATTAGAAGGTTGGGAGCAAAGTGGAAGTATCATTAGTTGGAAAATAAGGCCTTGGTGATAGAAATGATGCTGGAGAATGCATGATAGAATTCTGTAAAACCAATGATTTGTTCACTTCAAATACCTTCTTTAGACAGCATAACAGACAACTATACACATGGATCTCACCAGACGGAATACATAGAAATCAAATTGACTACATCTGCAGAAAGAGATGATGGAAAAGCTCCATATCATCAGTGAAAACAAAGCCAGGGGCAACCTGTGGAACAGACCATCAATTACTCATATGCAAATTCAAACTGAAGCTGAAGAAAAGGAAAACAAGTTCACGAGAGCCAAAATAAGACCTTGAATTTATCCCACCTGAATTTAGAGATCATCTGAAGAACAGATTTGATACATTAAACACTAAAGACCAAAGACCAGAAGAGTTGTGGGATGACATCAAGAACATCATACATAAAGAAAGCAAAAAGTCATTAAGAAGACAAGAAAGAAGGGAAAGGTCAAAGTGGATGTCAGAAGAGACACTGAAACTTGCTCTCCAGTGTAGAAATGCTAAAGCAAGTGGAGGAAATGAGGAGGTCCAAGATATGAACAGAAAATTTCAAAGACCAGCTCGAGAAGATAAAGCTCAATGTTACAACAAAATGTGCAAAGATCTGGAATCAGAAAACCAAAAAGGAAGAACACGTTTAGCATTTCTCAAGCTGGGGAAACTGAAGAAAAAAATTCAAGCCTCGGCTTTCATTATTGAAAGATTCTCTGGGCAAATTATTGAATGATGCAGAAAGCATCAAGAGAAGATGGAAGGAATACACAGAGTCTCTGTACCAAGAGGAAATGTTTCATGTTCAATGGTTTCAAGAAATACCTTATGATCAAGAACCAATGATATTGAAGGAGGAAGTCCAAGGTGCATTGAAGGAGTTGTCAAGGAACAAGGCACCAGGAATTGATGGAATAAAAATTGGAATCTTTTAAGAAAGTGAGGCTGTACAGGAGGCACTCACCCATCTCTGTCAAGAAATTTGGAAGACTGATTGGAAGAGATCCGTATTTGTGCCCATTCCAAAGAGAGGTGACCCAATGGAATGTGAAAATCATCGGACAATCTCTTTGATATCCCATGCGAGTTAAGTTTTATTAAAGGTAATACGGAAACAGCTGTAAACATACATTGACAAAGAACTTCCAGAGCTTCAGACCGGATTCAGAAGAGGCTGTGGAACAAGGGATATCATTGCTGTTATCCGATGGATCTTGGATGAAAATAAAGAATATAAAAAGATGTTTAGCTTTGCTTTATCGACTACACAAAGGCTTTCGATTGTGTGGATCATAACAAGCTATGGACAATATTGCGAAGTACGAGTATTCCGGAACATTTAGTTGTGCTCATGCGGAATCTGTACCTGGACTAAGAAGCAGTTGTTTGAACAGAACATGGGAACACTGAATGTTTTAAAATTAAGAAAAGTGTGTGACAAGGTTGTATTCCTTCACCATACTTATTCAACCTGTATGCTGAGCAAATCACCCTAGAGGTTGGGTTATATGAAGAAGAATGTGGCATCAGGATTGAAGGAAGATTCATTAACAACCTGTGATATGCAGATGATACAACCTTGCTTGCTGAAAGTGAAGAGGACTTAAAACATTTACTGATAAAGATCAAAGAGCACAGCCTTTGGTATGGATTACACCCCAATACAAAGAAAATGGTAATCCTCACAACTAGACCAGTAAGCAACATCCTGATAAATGAAGACAATATTAAAGCTGTCAGGAAATTAATTTTGCTTGAATCCACAATCAGTACACATGAAAACAGCAGTAAATAAATCAAATGACATATTGCATTGGGCATTTGTGCTGCAAAAGACCTCTTTAAAGTGTTAATGAGCAAAGATGTCAGTTTGAGGACTAAGGTGTGCCTGACCCAAGCCGTGGTATTTTCAGTCACCTTATATGCATGCGAAAAGCTGGACAGTGAATAAGGAAGACCGAAGATAAACTGATGAAGAATAGTGAGTATTACCATGGACTGCCAGAAGAAGGAACAAATATATCTTGGAAGAAGTACAGGCAGAATGCTCCTTAGAAGTGAGAATGGTACGACTTCACCTCACGTACTTTGGATATGTCATCAGAAAGGACCAGTCCCTAGAGAAGGACGTCATACTTGCTAGAGGGTCAGCAAAAAAGGGAAGACCTTCAAGGAGATGGACTGACTCTGTGGCGCAACAATTGGTTCAAACACAGCAGTGATTGCTGAGGCTCCCCTAGGACATGGTAGTTTTTCAGTCTTGTTGTACGTGGGTCACAACAACAATAAGAGGAATAATGCTTGTTTTTAATGCCCATTTTAGAGGTGGATTTTGTTTAAATAAGTTAAGAATACTAAAAACATATTCTCACTTGAGTCTTAATTTGTCTCATGGTCTTATAATTGTACTACTTTAATCGTGTATTTATTATGAAGGCAACTTTCCAGGATATTTTTAGTCTTGTAGTCATGGCACAGCCTGAACAAAAGAGGAAACTAGAAGAAGAAACAAAGAAGGATTCAACAAGAATTGCCTAATCAAACCACAACAAACCAAGAGATGCTCAAACTGTCAAACATTCTCATTTCCCTGTGAAATCTTCCACAGAAAATGTGTCATCTTTGAAAGGATATTTTCTTATTGCCAAGGATTATAAATGTATTTCTTAATTTGCTTTTAAAATGTATTAATTTTTGTGGGAAAATATTCCTTAAACCCCTTGAGTTAAAAAAAATTCCAACATCTTCTGGTTCATGCCCTCTTATAAACACTAGGCAAAAATATGAATAGGAGAAACTGTCATTATTACAATGAAGCAGATATTTTCTGGTCTTTAAAGTCCTCCAGAGTAGGACCATCTATGGCAAGCAGAAAATTTCCCAAAAAGACAGATTAATGAAAAAATACCAACAAAAATAACCACTTCAAACTTGTGGTTTCTGACTTAGCGCATTTTAAATCCTGAAGTTGTTAAAACATGTTGCAGAAAATCAAAATGAATTAAAGCAGGCAAAAAGTAAGAGGGTCCGAGGATTAGCGTCACATTACAGGAGGGCTATCCCAGACAAAGCTCCATCTGCATTCTTAACCCAAATACCTAAAGCTGGCTTCAGCCCTCATCATAGAAAAGTATTGTTCTAAATTCAAATTCTTGATACACTTCTGGTTGTCATGAGAAATCGTAATGCAGTTATCCATTCCCTTTCTGTCTTTTATCTTAAACTGGAGATGCTGGAGTAACATCAGTTATCAAGAAATATTTTATCTTAATAAAGGCTGTCATTTAATTTTTTTTGACATATACTTAAAAATGAAAATAAGCTGCTTCTTCAAATAGTTAATTATATGTATGTGATCCATTTGCCAAAGGATGTCTTAATTCTCCAATTATGTACACACCTGTGTATGCACGCATATATATAGATAGAATGTTGTTGTTTGTTGTAAGTGCCATCAAGTTGGTTCCGATTCTTAGTGAACCTGTATAGGATTTTTGAGGAGCAGCTGGTGGGTTTGAACCACCAACCTTGTGGTTCAAGCTAACCTTGTGGAACGAGAGATATCACTGCTGATGTCCGATGGATCTTGGCTGAAAGCAGAGAATATCAGAAGGATGTTTACCTGTGCTTTATTGAGTACACAAAGGCTTTCAGTTGTGTGGATCATGACAAGCTATGGACAACAATGACAACTATGAGTATTCCAGAACACTTCATTGTACTTCTAAGAAATCTGTACCTAGACCAAGAAGCAGTTGTTCGAACAGAACATGGGAACACTGAATGTTTTAAAATTGGGAAAGGTGTGAGACACGGTTGTATTCTTTCACCATACTTATTCAACCTGTATGCTGAGCAAATAATATGAGAAGCTGGGTTCTATGAAGAAAAACGTGGCATCAGGATTAGTGGAAGACTCATTAACAACCTGCGATATGCAGATGATACAACCTTGCTCGCTGAAAGTGAAGAGGACTTGAAACATTTACTTATGAAGATCAAAGAGCACAGCCTTCGATATGGATTACATCTCAATGTCAAGAAAACAAAGATCCTCACCACTGGACCAATAAACAACATTCTTATCAATGGAGAAAAGATTGAAGTTGTCAAGGACTTCATTCTTCATGGATCAACTATCAACACTCGCGGAAGCAGCAGTCAAGAGATCAGATGACGTATTGCACTGGGCAAATCTGCTGCACAGGAACTTTTTAAAGTATTGAAGAACAGAGATGTCAGCTTGAGGACTAAGGTGCGCCTGACCCAGGCCATTGTGTTTTCAATAGCCTCGTATGGATGTGAAAGCTGGACAGTGAATAAGGAAGATCGTAGAAGAATTGATGCCTTTGAGTTGTGGTGTTGGAGGAGAATACTGAAAGTGCCATGGACTGCCAAAAGAACCAATAGATCTGTTTTGGAACAAGTGCAGCCAGAGTGCTCCTTGGAGGCCAGAATGGCTAAGCTTTGGCTCTCCTACTTTGGACATATTGTCCGGAGGAAACAATCGTTGGAGAAGGATGTCATGCTGGGTAAGGTGGAGGGTCAGAGAAAAAGAGGAAGACCCCCAACGAGATGGATCAGCCAGGTGGCATCATTGATGGACTCAAGTGTGGCAGCGGTAGTGAGGTTGGCCCAGGATCTGACATTGTTTTGTTCTGCTGTGCATGGGGTCGCTATGAGTCAGTTCTGACTCGATGGCACCTGACAACAACAACAACATCTCCATGAGTATAGGTCAGAGTCATCAAATTGTAGCAATTTACCCTTGTTTCCTTAGCAAACCAAAAAATTTTTTGTTATTATCTATCTCTAGTCAAGTTCCAATTTTCAAGCCATCGAGGCTAGGTCATATGGGTACTGTCTGCAAGTTTGGGTGTTCTTGTGCATCTCCCCTCATTTAATGTCAGCTGGATGCTTCACTCTCAGCTCTAGCCCTCTGTGGCTATGTCATTGTCCATGGGCTCAAGTGTCCCTAGGTTTCACCACACTTTGGACCAACCAGCCCTTACTCTTCTCTCTCTCATATCCAGGTAAACGGGAGTCAGTGGACTATGGTCAAACTCAGACCATTTCTTCATTGCTGCCTTTCCCCCTCTTCCACTCACCAGTAGACCAATGTGGTCACCAGCCAGCTTACATGCCTGTTCATGTGTTCCCTTTGAGTTCCAGTCTTAAAGGGGAATTTGTCCTGAAGGAACTTGATTGCTTGCCTTCATGGCTTCCTGGTGAACACCTTGCTTATTCTTGTAGTAGCCAGTCATGCTGACATTTTTGTTTTGGGCTTTTCCTGATGATCTTTCTTTGACAATGTATCTTTTGTTGCTCTAGCTATTCCAGGCTGGTCTGCTTGTCTTTGCTAGTGGGAATACCCCACCTCGTAAAGTTCTGTCATGGACTCAGGATTTCACCTGAGATCCTATACTCTGCAAGTCACTGGACAAGTTCTAGAACTTCTTTTAGGTATTCCAATCAGTTAAAGGCTGAAGATGGGCTTACAAGGTTTTTGTAATCATATTTCCCAACATTCCTTTCTATCCCACTCAAGTATCTATTTTACAATAGTAGGCAAGGGAAACCAATAGCCACAAGACAGACAAGCATCTTAGTATTATTTCCCCTCTTCAGACTATGCCTAGATCCCTGTATCACAGAGCCCTCTTGTTCCAAAGTTGAGCATGCATCACTATTTATTTCTGTCCCACTTAGGCCATGCAAACCTATCTCAGTTACCCCCTATCTATCTTATTCTTCCACCTGCTCCCCCTGCTTGTATTGCCCTTCCTAACACCCGAACTAAACCCCCCACCCCAAATCCCACTGTTGTGGTTACCTTATATTCCATTAACTCTTCCCTCCATTTAAGACAGTCTATTTTGTTCTGTAATCTACCTGACTTTCTCACTACCTGGATCTCTGTTTCTCTGTGTTTACCTTCTTCCACATTGTAATTACTTTGATCATAGACTGACCTCCCAGATCCTTTGTTCTTATAATTTTATTCTGTTCTTGACTCTTTCATTTGTCGATAGAGTTCAGGGTGATGCTGCCACGTACATCATTCTTTCGTTGTTGTCTGTTTTCAGTCCACAGAACTTCCTTTAGGATGTTTTTCATAGCAGGGTTGACTTTAGCAAAATCCCTTAGATTCTGCTTATCCTGGAATGTTTTGATTACACCATTGTATTTGATCTACAGCTTTGCTGGGGAGAGTAGTCTTGGTTGGCAGTTTTTTTTCCTATGTCTCCTCATTGCCTTCTTTCCTGCATGATTTTTGTTGAGATCTCAGCTTAATCTGATTTGCTTGCCTTTGTATGTTACACTTCTCTTTTCCCTAGCTGCTTTCAGGATTCTGTCCTTATCTTTGATTTTGGAGATCTTGATTATTATATGCTTCGGTGATTGTCTTTTAGCATCTTTCCTTCCTGGGGTTCGTTGAGCTTCTTGAATGCTTATCTTTTTGCTTTTCAGGATGTTAGGGAAATTTTCTTCCAGAAGTTCTTCAACTATCTTCTCTGTGGACTTGTGTGATTCTTCCTGTTCTGGAATGCTGATAATTCTTAAGTTATTCCTCTTCATGTTGTCCATCATGAATCTTAGGCCTTCTTCAGATTTTTTTAAATCCTTTTTGTGCTTGCTCTTCTATCTTAGTAGTGTTTAGAGATTTATCTTCTAGTTCACTAGTCTGGCTTCTGTCTCTTCAGTTCTACTTCTTTGACCTTTCAGTGTATTGTCCATTTTTTATATTCTATTATTAATTGTTTGGACCTCTTTCTGTACATTTTTAATTGTTTTTAATGTTGTATCTATCTTATTTGACTCTTCCTGTAGTGCTTTCCTGACTTCTTCCTTATTTTTCTCAACTCCATTGTTTAGTGTTTTGATACATTTTATAGTCATTTTTCTGAATTCCTTCTTGGCCATTTCCAAAGCCTGCCCATTTTCCAGTATGGAGTGTAGATCTACATCCAGCTCATTTGCCTCAGTCACTTTATCTTGTTTCTGGACATGTGCTGATATAGTCATCTGTTTCTGTTTTTTGGACATATTCAGGAGTTATTTGTGGCCTTAATACTTAGATGGGTGTGTATTTTGGTATTTTTTATGCTTTCTGATGGCCTCCAGGTAGATGTGATCAGGAGATGGGCTTCCTTTTTCACTCCTCTTCCTGAGAAATTTCAAGATACCATTGTTGGTCATTGTGACATAACTCAGTATTTAATTTTTGGCATATTTCCTTTTTAGTCTGTTTGTCCCATTCAGGCCTTTTTCCTAATGATAAATAGTTCAGGGCCGGCTGTGGCCATTTTGCACTGCCGTTTTGTTTTAAGTGGAAACTCTCACTTTAAATTTTGAGGAGATCTGTGCGAATGTGTAATAGAACCCTCTGGGGGTGGGGTGAGGTGTCCACTCGCTCAAGCACCCCCTCTAGTCACCAGAATAGAGGTGCGCAGACAACAAGAGACCAATGTACAATTATTTAAAAAAAAAAAAGAATTTCTACACCTTTATCACCTCGGATCTGTCAGGTGTCTGTGGCTGCTCTGATTCTTCCCCCACTTGGTTTCTCCAAAGATGGCAGCTCCTGGAGCAGCTGAACGTCTTGAATTAGAAAACAATGAATGTCTTGCTTCTGCTACATATTCCCCTAGCTGTAATCCTTCCAACCTTCTAAATATTCCTTTATATGTGGTTCAGAATTCTGGCACCATCCCCTGAAACTGCTTGGTCTGGTAGTCTGTGTTGCTGGTGACGGAGCTCCTCATTGCACATCTACCCAATCCGCCATCTTGTTTGTAAGATGCGTAAGAAAGTATCTGGAGAAATTGATGAGTAAAGATTGAAAGAATATTTCATGTTAAGTGCTCATCATTTTAAACAGTGTTTCATTGGAAGAGGGGACTGAAGGTATTTATATTTTGTTTTTTCTCCCAGAGCTTCGTATCTACAAAACATATTTTTAACAACAGAACAGATGATTAACAAATGCTATAATTTTATATAATTGAAAAGATCTATTGGCCCCAAAATATTTCCCTTATGGCCTGATATTATTGTTGTTGTTAAGTGCCATGAAGTTGGTTCTGACACATAGTGACAATGTATAGGGCTTCCAAGGCTTTAAATCTTTCAAGAGCAGAAAGCTACATCCTTTTCTTGCGGAGCATCTGGTGGGCTCAATCCACAGACCTTGTAGTTCACAGTCCAGTGCTTATCATATGCAGACTGCTATGGAGCATACAGTTTCCAACTATTACAATGACTCCTTCAAGTTAAGGAAATAGCCACAAAAAAGACTTAATTTAATAGAAGTTAGTATTTCTGTTTTGCTAATATTGAGTTAGAAAAGATTGGTCAGACATGCTGTTATGAGCTTCCGTGGATACCTCAGAGGAGAGGGGAAGGTGGGAAAGGTGGGGGTACTCACCCCTACCAAGGACCCCAAAAGATGGCTTGAGACTGTGGGAAAAGCAGAGTCCTACTTCATAATTAGGAATCCTGATGTGGTGCCATAGGATCAGCACTGGACTGCTAACCACAGGTTGGTGGTTCAACCCCACCACCTGCTCCTTGGAAATCCTATACAGGGTTGCTATGAGTCAGAACTGACTTGATGGCACACAACAACAACAGCAACTTCATAATCATGAAATGTGCCCTTGTGGGGAGCCATATTTAAAACTGATGGTAGCATATTCATTGGAGCTGTAAAGTGAGTATTATACAACAGAGGATGCCATTCATGAACCCTTTCTGCCTCCTACAAGCTTGTTTTTTAGCATGATGCCAGACTATGTGCAGAATCCCTTGGCACCTTCTCTTTTTCTGCAGGCCAGAGTAGATTCCAGAAAACAGCCCAGTTGAATTTTCAGATGGGTTCTTGGCACAAACACAGGGTGGCTTTATATAGTTTGTTTCAGATGCTTTTCACTAAGTGTCTGAAAGAAAAGGGAGGATTTGTGGACTTGATTAAAACAAGGAAGTAACTCAGTGACATAAAGAGGCACATTTTAAAATTTGAATCCTAAAGTAAAGCCCTCCACCATCGACTTTTCAGCCAGGGGAATAGTCTAGTTGCTTCAATTGCATGTTTTGTCAAAGTGCTTCAGCCATTTGGTTGGTCTGATGGTTACCTGCTGCCTCTTTTTGTAGCCTCGGTGTCCTTTGTTGCTGCTTGGCTGGTCAAACATGTGTAACTGTGCCCTAGGGCACTGAACGTGCCCTCAGGGAGCTAAATGCTGCCAGATGTGGGGAGCAAGGGTTGATTCACATGGCCATAATTTCAATAGCTAATTTTACCTGTTTTCTTTTGGTTTTGGGTTTCTTTCTCTAAGAAAAAAATCCTTTTGGAGTCCAGTCCTCCCCCTCTCTTTAAATTGCAGTCTTGTCTTGTTACCTCTATTGGTCCAGTCCCACCCTATTGCTAAAAGGAAAGCAGAAGAATGGAGAAGATGTAGGGTTTATTAAGTCTGAGTGAGCACTGCTCTTTCTTTTCTTTTCTTTTTTACTTTATGACAAAAATTAGCAAAATGTTTGTTCTACTGGATTCTATTTTTATTTTAAAGTACAATTCTGTTTCACTTTTACTCTTGCATATAGAAATCATTATGGTGGAAATAGATAATATTTTAGATCAGAATAATTTAAACAGAATCTTATCTAAGGTGTGATTAAGAGCACTAATTTGGTAGTTTTTAATTCATTATACTGAAAACTTGTAGGCCAAGGGAAAGAATCAAGTCTGTAGCCTCATTTTCCTATGCAGACTGAACCTCAGGATGACCAAATAGTTGAAGAAAGAAAACGTATACAAGTATTCTTGCTGACAACTGAAGGAGAGAAGTGTCAGGATTTTGCAAACCCCTAAAGAAATAATGAACCTAGACATTGATCATCAGTGACTTCTGACATCACAAGATGAGACCACTGTCACATATAGCTTGTTGTTAAGTAACAAAGCCACCTCATGTATGACAGAATGAGCATTGCCCAGCCATGTTCCATCCTCACAGTTCCTGCTCTGTTTGAACCCATTGTTACAGACACTGTGTAAGTCCATCTCATTGAGGTTCATTTTTGCTGACCTTCTGCTTTACCAAGCATGATGTCCTTCTCCAGCAACTGGTCTCTTCTGATGATATAGAATGCACCACTAAACAGTCTTGCTCAAAATACTGAACTGTAATTAGACCAGATCTCTATGTTTTATTACCACTTTACAAGAAATATAAGGGACATCACTGAGTTGTTGCTGTTAGGTGCCACTCAGCGACAGCGACCCTTTGTACAACAGTACAGAACTCTACCCACAGCGACCCTTTGTACAACAGTACAGAACTACCCAGTCCTGCACTATTACTGTGTTTGCTCTGTTTGAACCCGTTGTTACAGCCACGGTGTCAATCCATCTCATTCAGGGTCTTCCTCTTCTTCACTGACCCTCTATCAAGCATGATGCCCTTCTCCATCATTTTTGACATCTTTCTCCTGATAACATATCCAAAGTACCTGAAACAAAGTCTTACCATCCTCACTTCTAAGAAACATTCTAGTTCTTACAACACAGATTTGTTCTTTCTTCTGGCAATAGTTAATTATACCTGTTTTCTTTTGGTTTGGGGTTTATGGTGTATTCCGTGTTCTTCACCAATACCGTAATTCAAATGCATCAGTTCTTATCTGGTCATCATTTTTTGTTTTCCAGATTTCACATGCATATGAGGTGATTGAAAATACCATGGCTTGCATCAGGTGCACCTTAGTTTTCCAAGTGTCACCTTTGCTTTTAAACACTTTAAAAAGGTCTTTTGCAGCAAATTTGCCCAGTGCAACATATAATTGGATTACTTGACTGCTATTTCCATGGGCATTTATTGCAGATCTAAGCAAAATTAATTCCTTCACAACTTCAATATTTTCTTGATGTGTCATATTTATTTGTTCAGTTGTGAGGATTATTGCTTTATGTTGAGGTGTAATCCACACTGAAGGATGTACTCTTAGATCTTTGTTAGTAATTGCTTCATTTTCACCTAGCAAAGTTGTATCATCTGCATATCATGGGTTATTAATGAGTATTCCTCCAGTCCTAATGCCATGTTCTTCTTCATATAATCCAGCTTCTCAGATTTTTTTCAGCATATAAATTATGTGTAGTGAAAGAATACAATTCTGATGCACATCTTTCCTGATTTTAAACCATTCAGTATCGTCTTGTTCTGTTTGAATGACTACTGCTTAGTCTATGTGCAAGTTCTGAATGAGCACAATTAAGTGCTCTGGGTTTCCCATTCTTGGCACTGTTATCCATTGTTTGTTATGATCCACACAGTCAAATGCTTTTGCGTACTCAATCAAACACAAGTAAACATCTTCCTGGTATCCTTTGAATTTGCCCAAGATCCCTCTGACATCTGCAATGATATCCCTCATTCCAAGTCCTCTTCTGAATCAAACTTGGATTTCTGACAGCTCCCTATCAATGTACTGCTACAACCATTTTTGAATTATCCCCAGCAAAATTTTACTTAAACATGTGATTTTAATGCTATTGTTCAATAATTTCTGCCTTTTATTTGATCAGCCTTTGTTTGGAATGGGCACATATATGGATCTCTTTAAGTTGGTTGGCCAGGTCGCTAGCCGCCAAATTCCTTAACATAGATTAGCTAGTGCCACTAGCATTGAATCAATTTGTTGAAACACTTCAATTGGTATTCCCGCAATTCCTGGAACGTCATTTTCACCAATATCTTCAGTGCATCTTGAACTTCTTCCTTCATACCATCAGTTCTTGATCATATTCTAATTTCTGAAATGGTTGAACGTCGACCAATTCTTTTTTGGTACAGTGACTCTGTGTATTCCTTCCATCTTCCTTTAATGCTTTCTGCATCATTTGACATTTTGCTTACAGAATCCTTTGGGTTGTAAGTGAAGGCTTGGATTTTTTAGTCAGTTCTTTCAGCTTGAGAAATGCTGAGCATGTTCTTCCTTTTTGGTTTTCTAACTCCAGGTCTTTGCACAATTCATTATATTACCTTGTCTTCTCAAGCTGTGCCTTTAAATGTTCTATTCAGCTTTTTATCCTTCTGTTTGCTTCAACTAGTCTACATTCAATAGCAAGTTTCAGAGTTTCTTTTGACATCTACTTTGGTCTTTTTTTTCTTCCCTGACTTATTAATGACATTTTTGTTTTCTTTCTGTATGATGTTGTTGATGTCATCCCACAAGTCATTAGTGTTCAGAGTATCAAGTCTATTCTCCAGATGGTCTCTAAATTCAGGTGGGATATACTCAAGATCATACTTTGGCTCTTGTGGACTTATTAAATTTTCTTCAGCTTGAACTTGCATAGGAGCAATTGATGGTCCAGTCCACACTCAGTCCCTGGTCTTGTTTAGGCTGATAACATTTAGTTTCTCCGTGATCTCTTTCCACAGATTTAGTCAATTTGATTCTTGTATATTCTATCTGATGGGGTCCACATATATAGTCACTGTTTATGTTGTTGAAAAAGGTATTTACAATGAATAAGTTGCTAGTCTTGCAAATTTCTGTCATGGGATCTCCAGCATGGTTTCTGTCACCAGGTCCATATTTTCCAACTACCAATTCTTCCTTTTTACTTCCAATGTTTGCATTCCAATCGTAAGTAATTAGCAGTGCATCAGTTTCAGACTATGGTAGTTGGTTGTTGTTGTTAAGTAACTGTCAAGTCATTCCAATGCATAGCAACCCTACTTTATAGGATTTCCAAGGAGTGGCTGGTGGGTTTGAATTGGAGTTCGAACTGACCGTGTGATCCAGTACAGGGTCACACCATGACTCTTCAGAATTTGGTTGTTGTTGTTAAGTGTTGTTAAGCTAGTTCTGACACATAGCGACCCTGTAAAGGGTTTCCGAGGAGCAGCTGGTGTGCTTGAACCTCCAACCTTGCAGTTCAAACAGTTTTGCAGTCTGGCACATTAACCCACAGTGCCACACCAGGATTCCTATACAGGGTTGCTATGAGTCAAAACTGACTTAGTGGTCTGCTGCTGCTGCTGCAGCAATATTATGTTGCTAGATCATTCTAAGAGTCTTATCGTTTATGTATACATACTGAAATATTTACAAATGAAATAATAGGGTGTCTGAAATTGGCTTCAGAATAATTCATTGTGGATGGTAGATGGTTGTAGATGAAGCAGGATTGGCCGTGAGTGGATAATGGGAGCGCTGGGTGGTGGGTACAGAGGCGCTTGTTATACAAATCTGTCTACTTTTGTGTATGTTTGAAATCTTCTCTAATAAAAAGTTAAAAAAAGAAATAGGCTAAGTTTGAAACCCAGATCTGCCACTTTTAATTTTTGTGTTCTTTGCAAATTCCTTAACCTCCTTAAGTCTCATGTGGGTTTTTTTTTTTTTTTTTCCTTATCTTTCCTATTTTGCTTACCTAGGTTGTTGGACCAAATTAAAATAATATGAATAAGGTTACTTTGTGCATTGCTACAATTATGTCAGTTATTGTATTGTTTGCTTATCATTTTAAAGCTCCTGAAAAGATACAGTTTTCCTGCTAAGAAATCCAGTCATTTTTTTCTGTGTTAGCAAGCAGTATAGTTGTTCCATTTACATTATAGCAATTTAAAAACACTGGAATAAGATTACAATTATATGGCCTTCAAGAGTATTTATTAACTGCTTTATAGTAATAGAGCAATTGCACGAATTCACTTTTTTTGTGTGTGTGAATTATATGTTAGTTTACATGGGAGAACATTAGTTTTACATTCATTCTATTGTAAATTGTTTCATTGTCATGGTTACAATCCCCTCCATGCATCATCAACCAACCAAAGGGTATGCCCTGCTAGCCTGCCCCCTACATATCCCCCACCCCCACCCCCTAGTCATCAGCACACAGTCCCTCTCCCTCTCTGGATCTAAAGTCCCCAGCTGCTCCATCCTCCACATCATCGTCTCTGCCTCCATCTCAGGCATCACTGTTTCTCTGGGTAGGGTCCTGCTCTCGGCTCTTCTCCATTGATGGTCCTAGGGACCTCCGCTCCTAGACTGGAAAGTTAATCACTCCCTTCCTTGCTATAAAATGTCTACCTTTACATTTCCAACCCTCACAATCAGTCCTGATAACAATTAAAGAATTCACTTTTTAAATCTGCTTTTCCAAACACAGGTTTCCCCTAAACTAGTCAATTAAATTTAGTGTCGACAGCTCTGCTACTGGTGTCCTTCATTGTATAGTGAGATGGGGTGAATTCTTTTTTATTTTTTATTTTCCTTGGTTTAAAATTGCCTGATTTAAAAATATGAATATTTAGAGTGACTTACATCACAATATATAGAAACCTGATTGTTAGGAAGCTTTCTCTTCTTTTTTGTTTTTGTTTGTTGGATTGTTTGTTCTCTAGCTCCCCTGCCCTCCCCTCCCCTCTCCTCTTCTTCTCCTCTCCCTCCTTTCTACATTTTATTGTGAAATACGATATAGAGAAACATGGATAAAATGAATGTGCAATTTAATGAGTGATTATAAAGCAAACATCAAGTTAACTATTATGTGATAGAAAAAACTTTGATGCAGATCTATGCATTCCCCTCTCTATAGCCCTAACATCTTCTTTCCCCAGGGAACCTTTGTCTTTACTGTAATAGTTCACTTCCTTGCTTTTCTTTATAGTTTCCCCTGTATCTATAGGTTCCTAAACAATGTAGATCTTACTTTGCCTGTTTGGACTTTTGCATAAATATGAGGAGACTTGAAAAAAAATTCATAGAAAAATGGAATTGTAAGATCATGAAACCTTTTGACACCTCTTTGTACAATCATAAGAATGTTGTTGTTGTTAAGTACCATAGAATTAGGTCTGACTCATAGCGACCCTGTATAGGGTTTCCAAGAAGTGGCTGGTGGGTTTGAACCACAGACCTTTAAGTTCAAACTGACCTTGAAGTCCAGCCCATTATCTTGCAGTGCCATACTGGTACTCCGATTATAAGATCATAAGAATGTTGTTAAGTGCCGTTGACTCAGTTCTGACTCACAGCATCCCTGTCTGTATAGGGTTTCCGAGGAGTGGCTGGTGGGCTTGAACCACCAACCTTGCAGTCCAGTGCATTAACCCACAGTACCACACAAGGACTCCAAATTACTATGGAACACTTAACGGGATTCTTTTTTTGTGTCTGGCTTCTTTTCTTCTGTATTATACCTTGAAGATGCAACCATATGGTTGTCTGTGGCAATAGGTCATTCATTTTAGTTGCTGTATAGTCTTCCATTTTACAAGTTTTTATATAGTTTATTAATTCTACTGTTATAGACAGTTGGGTTATTTCCATTTTTTTTTCTATTACAAACATTCTTAGGTATGTCTTTTGATACACCTGTGTAGGAATTTCTGTTGGACATATACCTAGACGTGAACTAGTGATTCATACTAACAAAAAGTTTTCCAGAGTGATTATACAAAGTGACACTCTCTAGCAGTATGTGAGCCTTATTGTTGCCCCATATTCTCACCTATATTTGCTATTGTAACATTTCAAAACTGTCTTCTTTAAAAACATTATTGGTAAAAACAACAGAGATAAAATAAGTTTACAGTTATCAGTTGCTCTTACGTACTTGTAATTTATTTATTTTTCATATGTACTTTTAGTTTTAAAGTCTGGTTTCTATTTGTGTGTGTGTGTGTGTATAAGGATATTTCGGAGAGACATGAACTCTTTCTATGTATTGATGTCTGCTTGCTGAATTATATCTATCTAATAACTACCATTCTGTTATTGTTGTTAAGTGCCATTGAGTAGATTTCGACCCATAGTAACCTTGTATAGGGTTTCCGAGGAGCAGCTGGTGAGCTTGAACCACCAACCTTGTAGTTCAAACCGACTTTGCAGTGCAGTGCATTAATCCACAGCACCACACCAGGACTCCAGTGACCACAATTGTTGTTATGTGCTGTGGAGTCGGTTCCAACTCATTGCGACCCTGTACATGGTTTCTGACGCTGTAAATCTTTATGTGAGCAGAAAGCCTCATCTTTCTCCCATGGAACAGCTGGTAGTTTCGAACTGCTAACCCTGAGGTTTGCAGCCTGATTTGTAAGCACTACGCTACCAGAGCTCCCTAAGTAGCACAATAGAGACCAGAAAAAAATAAGATAGCTCTAAAAAGGGTGTCCTGACATGGCGCTGTAGGATAAGTACTGGAGTGTTAATCATATGCACTGGAACGTTAATCAGGTTGGTGGTTCAAGCCCACCAGCCACTCCTCGGAAACTCTACACAGGGTGACTATGAGTCAGAACCGATTAATTGGGACTTAATAGCAACAACAAAAAGGGGGAGAACATTTTTGGGTCTTGCTCATTCATAAAAATATTAAATTTATAATGAGTATGTTGCCGTTACTGATGCAACCCTATGTAGGGTTTCTAAAGAGTGGCTGGTGGGTTTGAACTGCTGACCTTGTGGTTAGTAGTCCAGAGCTTATACCTATCGTGCCATACCAGTCTGTGCATTAGGCTTCTGGCTAGAATAACTCAAAAGGAAATGTGTATTATTAATAGGGCAGAGCTCACGAATTGTCAGTGTCAGTTTGCCTCTTGTGATTAAAAATTACAGACAGTCTGGGTGGAGAGAAGTAAAATGACTAGGGCTACATAATACTTTTGAGCTCGGAAGCTAGGCATCACCAGACCCAAACATTGCCAGCTCTTCAAATTCTTCAGTATGATCACCTCATTTAGCCATAGCAGTGGAGTTAGGAGCAGAATAGATTTAGTAATGTGGAAATGTGAGTTAATAAATATAAAGTCTGACCATTTCAATCCACTGAAACCTGCTTTACGTTACCCGAGGGACCCCAGACCATTCTGCAAACATCTACTTGCCACCAAAAGGTTTTTTCTTTTTTTTTTGGTTAACTCATTTCATGGACTGTGACACTTCCTCGGCAGGGGCATCCACTGGTTCCTAGAGACTGAGATGACACTAATAGTTCAGGTAGCTCTGTTTTAGAAAACAACTTCCTATTTGAAGTATCCACCAAAGGTTTTATAAAGCAAAGGTGGAAATGAAACTTCAATCACCCAGTAGTGTTTCTCCAACCCTTCTAGTATAACTTCTGTAAAAGACTTCCTGCCCCTCTGCTTATTAGCACAACGTTCTTGTTGTTACAGAGTTGGTTTTGACTCAGCGAGCCTGTATAGGGTTTCCGAGGAGCAGCTGATGGGGTTTGAACCGCTGACCTTGTGATGCTACATTACCACATCAGCACAATAGTCACATCCAAAACACTTGCATGTTCCAACTAATGCCTTAAATCATACTCTGCCCTTAGAGACAATTCAGTGTCCAGAACCTGTGTTCTCTTGTTGTCGAGTGTGCTCAAGGACTTTGACTTGCATTGTGTATGGTCAACTAAAATTTGGGGCCACAGGATTATTCCTGAGACACATGTGGCTGTGAATCAAAAGATAGAGGACTGTGAATACTGCAAGTTCCACCATTGAACAGTAACAGTTCTGTGGTTATTAATATGTGTGTTTATAGGACAAGGCTTTAAAAGTACATAGGAAAATTCCATTCGCTTTTAATTTCATTTTTCCACAGACCTCTTGAAGCCCCCTTATCTGTATGTGTGCGTGTGTGTGCATATGTGCGTGTCCTGGTGGCACTCTGGGTTATGTGTTTGGTGGCTAACTGCAATGTCAGTGGTTCAAACCTACCAGTCACTCCATGGGAGAAAAATGAGGCTGTCTGCTTCTGTAAAGATTTAGATTCTCAGAATTGACTTGATGGCAGATTTGTTTATATATGTGTCATGTTTGTTGTTGTTAGGAGCCATCAAGTCAGTACTGACTCATAGCAAACTTATGCAAAACAGAACAAAATACTGCCCAGTCCAATACCAGTCTCACAATCTTTGCTATGCTTGAGCCCATTGCTGCTGCCACTGTGTCAGTCCATCCCATTTGGGCGTCTTTCTGTTTTTTGCTTGACTCTCGACTTTACCAGGCATGATGTCCTTCTCCAGAGACTGGTCCCTCCTGATAATAAGTCCAAAGTATGAGAGATGAAGTCTGGCCATCTAAGGAGCATTCTGGCTGTACTTCTTCTAACATAGAATTGTTTGTTTTCTGGCAGTCCGTGGTACTTTTAATATTCTCCTTCAATACCATGACTCAAATGCATCAATTCCTCTACAGTCTTCCTTATTTATTAATATTGCATGCAAGTAAAATTTTATTAAAGATAATTCAAAAATGGCTGCAGCAGTACATTCATAGGGAGCTGCCAGAGATTCCGGCCAGATTTAGATGGTGACGTGGAACAAGGGATATCATTGCTGATGTAAGATGGCTCTTGGCTGAAAGAGAATACCAGGAAGATGTCTCCCTGTGCTTTATTGACTATGTAAAAGCTTTCAATTGTGTGGATCGTACAAAGCTATGGACAACATTGCAGAGAATGAGCATCCTGGGGCACTTAATTTTGCTCATGAGGAAATTGTACATAGACCAAGAAGCAGTCATTCAGATAGAATAAGGGGACACTGAATGGTTTAAACTCAGGAAGGTGTGCACCACGGCTGTATTCTTTCACCATACTTATTCAATCTGTGTGCTGAGCAAATAATCCAAGAAATTGGATTATATAAAGAAGAACACAGCATCAGGAATGGAGAAAGACTCATTAACAACCTGTGACATGGAGATGATACAACCTTGCTTGTTGAAATTGAAGAGGACTTTCAATACTTACAAAGATCAAAGACCACAGTCTTCAGTATGGGTTGATGTCAATGTAAAGAAAACAAAAATCCTCACCATTCTAGCAATAAATAGCATCATAACGTTGTTGTTGTTGTTAAGTGCTGTCAAGTTGATTCCGACTCATAGTGACCCTGTACAGGGTTTCCGAGGCTGTAAATCTTTATGGGAGCAGAAAGCCTCATCTTTCTCCCTCGGAACAGCTGGTAGTTTCGAACTGCTAACCATGAGATTAGCAGCCCAATTCGTAGCCATTACACTACCAGAGCAGCCCAATTCATAACCACTATGTTACCAGAGCTCATAATAAGTGGAGAAAAATTGAAGTTGTCAAAGCCTTCATTTTGCTTGGGTCCACCATCAACAGTCATGCAAGCAGCAGTCAAGAAATAAAACAACGGATTATATTAGGCAAATCTGCTGCACAAGACCTCTTTAAAATGTTTAAGAGCAAAGATGTCAGTTGGAAGACTAAGGTGCGCCTGACTCACACCATGGTATTTTTGATAGCCTCATGTGCATATGAAATTGGACAATGAATAAGGCGAACGGTACAAGAATATATATATATATATA
>NW_006408612.1:2306010-2345844 GCF_000296735.1 Chrysochloris asiatica
GTAATATGTACTATAATGTTTCAGCACTTGCAATTTGCTAATGTTGTTATTCTCAGTCACACAGAAAAGATTTATGAAGTAAATTATATACATATATATGTTGTTGTTAGGTGCCTTTGAGTCAGTTCCGACCCACAGCGACCCTGTGCACCACAGAACAGAACATCACCTGCCCCTGTGCCATCCTCACAATTGCTGTTGTGTTTGAGCCCGTTGCTGCTGCCACTGTGCCAGTCCATCTCATCAGGAGTCTTCCTCCTTTTCGCTGACCCTCCACTTCATCAAGCTTGATGTCTTTCTCGAGGGACTGGTCCCTCCTGATAATATGTCCAAAGAAGTCTGGCTATCTTGGCCCCTGAGGAGCATTCTGTTTGTACTTCTTCCAACACAGATTTGTTTGTTTTTCTGGCAGTTCATGGTAATTTTAATATTATTCTTGAACAGTATAACTCAAATGCATCAATTCTTCTATGGCCTTATGTTTTCACTGTCCAACTTTCACAAGCATATGAGGCTATGGACAACACCATGGCTTGGGTCAGGCACTATATATATATATATATATATGTATATATGTCATTATGTCATTTTGCCACTTGTGATTGGGGCCCTGGTGGCTCAGTGGTTAAGGTCTCTGCTGTTAACTGAAAGGTTAGTAGTTTAAACCCACAGCCCTTCTGTTGGAGAAAAGATCACAATCTTGGAAACCCTATGGGTCAGTTCTACTCTGTCCATAGGGTCACTGTGAATCAGAATAGACTCAGTGGCATTAAGTGACACCCATGCACAGTATTTCAGACTATAGTAATTCCTCTTCCTCCTGCAAGGAGCCCTTGCAGTGTAGTGGATTTCTCCCTGTATAGGGTTTCTGAGGAGTGGCTGGTGAGCTTTGAACCGCCGACCTTGCAGTCTAGCACATTAACCTGCAGCGCCACAGCAGTCCTGATAAGCCACCAGTAAGCCTTGTTGTCTATGCATTTGTCAGTTCTAGATATTACATATAAGTGAGATAATGTAATATTTTTCTTTTTGTGTCTGACTTACTTCACTTAGCATAAAGTTTTCAAGGTTCATCTATGTTGTAGCATGTACTGGAGTTTCGGTTCTTTTGATGACTAAATAATATTCTATTTGACAGATATAGCACATTTTGTTTATGTATTCATCTGTTGATGGAAACTTGCATGGTTTCCGCTTTTGGCTGTTGTGAATAGTGCTGCATTGAACATTGGGGCACAAGTATCAAAGTCCCTGCTTTGAAGTCTTGTGTATGGGGTTTCTATGAGTCGAAACTGACTTGACAGCACTTAACAACAACAATGTGTACATGTTGTTGTTGTTGTTGTCAGGTGCCATCGAGTCGGAACCGACTCATAGCGACTCCATGCATAGGAGTGAAAAAAGTAAAACACTGAGTTACCATTTTTCATTGATCAGCCTGACAAAGATTTAAACAATAATACTTGTTCAATAGTGACAGTTAAACAAAATGACATGCGTACTATTATGCATGGGAAGATTGTTGAAGCACAGTTCAAACCACTTCTCAGAATACCTATACAAGGTTCCTGTCAGAACCGACCCAATGGCATTTAACCATAAAAACAAAACGATCTATTCATATGAGAGAATGTAGGGAAACAGGTATCGTAGAGAATAGAAACTGCTATTAGAAAGCACCTAATTCATAAGGTAGAAGCACGGTGGCTCCATACGATAAGCACTGGACTGCGAACCTCAAGGTCTGTGGTTCGAGTCTGCCAGCCACTCCTTCAAAGAAAGAGGCGGTGCTCTTTTCCTTCAAAGATGTAAAGCCTCAGAAACCCTATACAGGGCCTCTATGAGTTGGAAGTGACTCAACGGAAGTTAACAGCAGCAACAATTCATAAGGAATAAGCCAAGTAGTAGCATGGCTGTCCAGAAGTATAATGTGGCATGTTGACTTGTCATGTAAACCACATCATCCTTCTATCATTCTCACTGTTAAGGGCAGTCATGGCAATGAAAGGAAAAGGAAACTGTGGGGTTGCAGTTTGTGGATTTTGAAACTTCTCAGATGTTCGTGTCTGCTGCTTCCCATTTTCCTCATTAGATACTTTCTTCGGATTTAGAACTGGGTCAAGGTGATTTGCAGCTGTTTCTAAGGGCCAGTTCTGGTTTGTTTCTTTCTTTGAGTCTTTAGCAGGTGAAGACAGGGCTGTATTCATAAATTGTGTCTCCTCTGTGAGGCTGTATTTTGTTATCTCAGCCTTGTTCGAAGCTGAACTCCCAAAACTATATTCTTCCTTCTTGAATGACAAACATTTTCATAGGTTTCCTTCGAATACATGTGTGTTAGTTTTATAAGTTGGTGCCTTCGAAATCTGTCTATGTGGGTGTTCACTTGGATTCTGAAAATAAAGTTAGGGTCTTGAAGTGGTTTCTGAATAAATAATGAAACATGTGTTTGAAGTCTGTAACTCTTCCTTCTCCTTAACCACATCCTAGATAACCCACCAATGGTGACTGTCATTTGTGTGAATAGATTCTCTAGTTTTAGCTTTCAAGGACTTTTTTTTTTGGTTCATTCTAGCTGTCTGAATGATTAATGTGACTAGGAAAATACTGTTGACCCATTTAAATCATGTCAAGCAACATCCATTGCTCATCTACATAAAGAAACACACACTAAACATTACATCTAAAGTGTGGGAGCCAGCGAACTACAAAATAATGTTTTACTAATTCAGGTTATGAAATAAAATATAAGACATTAGGACTAACTATAGCATTAAATAGTAAACTATTCAGATGGTAATTGGCAATGGAAGTCACCTACAAACTGAACCAATTTCTGCTTAGCAATTAATTAGAGGAAGTGGGGGTGGATGCATGCAACAGTTTGAATTAAGAAAAGTCTTTTTGTCAAAGCATGTTTTTAATATTACTTGATTATTATGGGGTTTATTATACATACTTGAGTTCTTTCCATTGTTAATCAGTAGTTGTGGAAATAACAGTTTGAGGAAAATATGTTTGATATTTCTTATTGTGATTTCATTAAACTGGCCCCTGCATAATTTTGAAGAAAACTAATTTTTAGCTGAAATGATTTTGCTCAATAATCAGGTAACAAAGATAAGCTCTGACAGCTTTAAAAATATTTAAATTTTGTAAAGATATCATTTGCGTAGCATTGAAATCAGTGTAAAATTTAAAGGTGCTGATTTAGGTGATCAGGTTTCCATGGTTACCCCTTTCCAAGTTATTTTGTGTATTGTGTAAATAGGTCTGTGAATCACTGATAATTATTTGTTTTTTTGTTTGTTCTGTTGGTAATTCTGTGTTTAGCTGAATGTAATACAGTTCACAAAGCGTGCTTTGGTTTAGTATATTTTAGTGTTTGTGATTGACAGTGATGGAGCATTTCTTATAGAGTGCTTGCCTTTTTTGTCATAAATGATGTATGTTGGTAGTGCTTGAAATGTAAATAAGTTCTTCCTGTATCACTGTGTAATAAACAGGAATTTTTATGCAAAGAAGATTTCTTGGTACATTTAAACAATAAGGCATAGTAAGCCCTAGACTAGTTCTGTTAAACACAGTGTACACCAAGATAAATATGTTAAAATTTTTACAAACTTTAAGTTACTGAAGTTACCAAGGACAACATAATAATGTCTTCAGTAACTGAATAAAAATAGCAGAATTCTTATCTAACTCTTAAAATTATCAGTAATAGTGTGCTTTTACTTTCTCCCATCCCTTTCACAAATTTAGTAGTGGTTATATGTACTAATGTTTTAAAGGATATGATTATTGAAAAAAGACAGGGTCTTTTGTGCCTATGAATGGAAGAAGCAATTTTTCTTAGACATGTGCATAATTCATCCTATTGAATTTAAGCCTTCTCTTAGTACATTACAGTCATGAGTTGTTATCCAGTTTGTAAAGTATTTATACATCTGCTGTCTCATTTGATGATCAGGGTAGCCATAAGATGAAGGCAGGCTAGACACAATGTTTGGGATAGTGTGATATGGAAATAGTAGCTCTGGAACCCAACCAACAAAGTAATCTCTTTATTACTCCGTGAATTGTTTACTTCGTGTGTTGCCCAAAGCACATTCTGAATTTCCAGGTTGGTTTCTACCTACTGATTATAATTAGTCCATTTTAGAGTGATCATCACCCACCATCAAGTAACCAATAATAGTGGTGGTGGTGTGCTATCAAGTTAATTCCAACTCACAGTGTCCCTAAATAGGATACGGGAGCAAAAAGTCTCATCTGTCTCCCAAGGAGCAGGTGGTGGATTCAAACTGATGACCTTGCAGTTAGCAGCCTATTGGATACTCATTGTGCTATCAGGGCTCCTTAACCAATGATAGTAACTGCCATTTATTGAGTGCTTGCCTTATACCACTTTGCATACCTCGTGACATACAATCATCATAGCAACTCTGTGATAAAGGTGTTATTAACAGAAGAGAGGGTATCTCTAGTAACTGAAAAGAAACTGAAGTTTGGTAAGTTTACTAACTTGTCCAAGTAACCTACTTGGTACTCAGAGAAGGAAAGTCAATTTAAACTCAAGCAATTATAATTAGGAAGCAACATCTTTTGGAGGGAAATACCATGGGCCACTCACAAGGAAAATATAATTTTTTAAATCCACACTACTTTGAATCATTTTGTTATTGTTGTTAAGTGCCTTGGAGTTTCTGACTCATAGTGACCTTGTCTTGTATAGGGCTTCCAAGGCTGTAAATCTTTATGGGAGCAGAAAGCCTTATCTTAATCCCAGAGAGCAGCTAGTGGGTTTGAACTCTGACCTTATGGTTAACAGTCCAGCCTGTAACCCATTATGCCATCAGAACTCCTTATTTTGAATTATAATACCTTCTTTTATATCTAGAAATTAGTATGTCTTATTTGGATATTTGAGTTTTATTTTTGTATCACTCTGTTAGAAATACAGTTAAAAAAGTACTCAATACATCTCACACTAAATGATATGTTTTAAAGTATTTTACACATCAGTTATTTCAGTATTGTGGTTATACTGAAGACTTAAAAAATGAGATAATGAATTTATCATTCCACAAATTGTAATTGATCTTGGTCAGCTAAGATTTTCTTTTTAAAAATAATATTTTACTGTGTTTTTTACTTCCAGTCAAAGTTTACACAGTAAATTAGGTTCTCACTTCAGCTAAAGTTTTCAAATCAAATTGTGTTGTTAGATATGAGAAGCAGCGTGCTTTATACAGATAAAGAGTATGTGTTTTGCTGTTGCTAGAGTTGGTTTTAATATTTACTATAAATTTTTAAAAATAAAAATAGTTTTTAGAGTTGAGAATCTGTATTAAAAGAAAAAAAAAGAAAAGAAAAGATACAAGGGTCAGATGCTGACTTTCCTTATAAGTCTGTATCATTTAAATACATGACACGTTCTGCATTAATGCTTACTGCTGTGGAGTGAGTACTTATTCACATAGTCAGCCAAATCTATACAGTTGAATAGGATAGAAAATAATTTGTGGCAACATAACTCTGTCGGTCCAAAAAGGCCACCTTCAAAAATCCAGAGCTTTTTCATTTACTAAAGAGGCTACTGTATACTTTATTTTTCTTGTGAAAATCATGCTTTGGTGAGTGATCTTGGTTTCTATAGTCTTGGATCTGTATAATCTCAACTACAGAAATTTGGGAATGTATTGTTTACTTGGTTAACTTTCTCCTTTTAGGTTGTGATTATTGATTGACTTACCTATCACTCCCACTGTCTGGAACAAATCCACAGTTGTCAAAATACCACTATAAAGTTTATATTTAAGCATTTTCTTTTTATTTCATACTGCACAGCGAAGGCATTCTCAGCAAAGTATTAACTTTTAGTAGGTTTATTTGTATATCCATAGTGCAATTTTAGTCAAAGATCTAAGCTATTATATACCAGTTATGCACATAAATAGCTTTAAATGGCTCATCAAAAAAGGGAAAGAAAGAATTACCTTCAATAATAAAACTTGAAGGTGCTGATATTTAGACTTAAGTTGACACTACTGTGAGATGAAATGGAGACTAAAATTATACTAGCTATTTTTAAGCACGTTAATGAAATAGAAAAATACTTATATTAAAGTTATATCTTTAATCATAAATTATAAATCCCATGTCCTATGTTGTTATTAGGTATTTTAATTCAAATCACTAATAATTTGAGTAGTATTTTATAGGATGATAGTATTTACCATAATCTTTTTTTTTTGTTTGTTTTTAATGAGTTTAAAGAACTTTCTTCTACAACAATTAAAACAAAAGCCAAAAAAAAAAAAAAACAAAAAAAAAAACAACTCATGAAGTTTCCCTAAAATTGAATTTCATATGCAATTCCTGTAAAATTACTCTTTCTGGTTCTTTGTGTGTGTGTGTGTTTTAATATAAATTTTGCTATTTTCCTTTTCTTGAACCTAAGTGTGTAAGGTAACAGGAATGTTTCTTTTGAGAGACTGTGGAAAGCTGAAATTTTCCAGATGTTCTGTGCTAGCCTAGAAGCGTGCATTCCCTGGATCGCCAGACTGAGTGAAACTCTTTCCTATTATTCTGATGAGGTATTTGGTTCTGGTTCATTTTGGTGGTGTGCTTCCACTCTAAAAAGAACTTGTCGTTTATTCTGTATTTAAATGATATTGTGGCATCCAGAAAATCTGGCAAAGAATGATATTTTGATGACATTTTTCAGAATGGATTATTACATTTTCACCACGGTCCTAATAAACAGCTCCTTTATTTCCCCTGGAAGGATACAATATTTCTTTGTCCAAGAAGTTGCCCGAGTATATGTATTGTGGAAATGCTAAAAAGCTGCTTTTCTCTAAACTTCAGCTGAGAGACAATGAGATCTGCTAAGCATATACTATTTCAGCATGACTTAATATTTTATGATTATAAAGATGAATTTCTATTTTAAATTGTGAAGAAAACTTTTTTTTATCTTAAACAGAGACATTTATTATAATAGCCTTATTTCCTTTTATAAATAAATCATTTCTATGTAGCTTCCACTTAATCACCAAATGACCTGCTTCTAGTGTTAGGTTTTTGGAGTTCTTACTGTAATCTTGGACTTCTGGTATGACACTGTAGGATAAGCTCAGGACTGCAAGGTTGATTTGAACAACAAGATCGGTAGTTCAAAGTCACCAGTCACTCCTTGGAAACCCTATATTGGGTCTCTGTGAATCGGAACCTACTCGGAGACACTTAACAACAACAACAACTGTAATCTTTGAAATCTCTTTTTTCCAACACCCTCACCCCAGCTATAGTTGAGCCAGCATAAAGGAACATTTTCCCCTAGGTCTACAACTTAAACCTACTTTATTAAATAAGTATGTTCATTGATACTTTCAAAACCATTTGTGAGCTATCAGTGATGTTATACTTTATCAGTTACTGTTGATGAATATTTGAAAAGGAGAGGTAATAGCATGGAGCCAGCTTCTTTCTCCATGGAGCCTGGGGGAAGGTCACGTATTGCCATGACCTGGCACCGGTCTTGAATGTTGTTATTATTGGCAGAGGGTGCCCTCCGGCCTCCATTCTTCCTCTCTCCAGAAGCAATGTGGCTTCCCCAGAACCACAACTCTCCCAGGCCTTGGTTATGATGAGTTCTGACATTCACAGACCAGTATCTATTAAACTTTCATTTGGCTTCATTGTTTTATTCGTACTAGTGGCCCAATATGAGAATACTGCAACTTCATAGAAATTGCTGACTTAAAAGATTAAGCAACTTCGACATGTTGTAACTCATCATATTTCAGCATAAAAATGGGCTATAACTCCTTTTTTGTCACTTACGATATTTTACACATTTCCTTTGTATTTCTGTGGAGTTTTTATTACTGTTTTCACTGTCTTGGCTATAAATAATTTCAAGGACAACATTGTTGGAAGTCAGGTAGAATCTTTATTCGAGACAAATGTTTATGCTAGTGTATTTTGGACTTAACTATATGCTTAATTCTATTCATTGAAAGAAAAGACCTATTTTCCAACACCTGCATAACGACCGGGCCTACAATCTTGTTAGAAATGTTGTTTCGTAAAACACCGACTGTAGCTTTATCATCTGGGGTTGTTGCTAAATGCTGTTAATTAGGAAAAAAAGAGAGGTGGTGGTTGTTTTTAATAATTTGTGAAACGGACCAACTCTTCTCTCTATAGCAGCATCTTAGCTTGAGATCCAGGAAGCAGTGGTGTATGGTGTCCATATCCATGATTTCCTGGATTGGAGAAAAAGTGTGGAAAGCATCTGGGGGAAAGGAGAGTCTTTACCAGCTTGTTTCCTGTAAGCTCAATTGGAAGACCTTGTCTGTGCAAATAGATTTCAAAATAGAGCCTGCCCTTTGACTGTCTCCATAATTACATGACTCGCTCTGTATTTTATTTGGCAGCCAGAGTAGTTAACCCCTGATGGCATGGCCAGCTTGCCTTCCCAGATATGTCCATGGGAATGAATAAACCACTGTTTGGAGAAACCCATAGCAGAAAAACACACTAGACTAGTCTTTAACGGAACTGAAACTTTAAAAAACAAGCTAAATCATGTTTATTATGAGTGCCTTAAAAACCTTACTTTTATCCTCATTGTGTAGCTTGTGGAGAGGTATTAATTGTTTTGTGTTTGGTGTGTGTGTGTGTTTTTAATTTTTGAGTTAGGGGAGTTCTTGGATGCTTTGATGTAATCAACATCTGTCAACAGAATGAATTTGCTTTTGTTTCCTTTCCAGGGCCCTTCTTGTCCTTTAACTTTGCCCAGTCAGTATCTGCTGCAGCCTGGGGCATTCCCCTAGCTGTTTTTCCCTTTCCACAAATGCACAGGTTATTTCTTGTGAAATGTGAGCTTCTCCTCTGCTTTATAGTTTCCTTGAAATTGGAAGGAACCGTCCATCTTTCTCATTTATTTTTGAACCATGTACATCTTAGTAGTAGATTATAAAAATCAATACGAGCTCTCTTGAGTGACGCAGACTATTTAATTTTCCTCTCACAACAGTTTGTGCAAGTTATCCAACCTATCAAGCAGACAGTCAATGTTTTAGGTCAAGAAATGGAAGGCATGGATGCATTTGCAGTGTTCATTTTTGGTCTTGAGGCAGACAGTGCTTTAAGAGCTTGTGCCCCTTCCTCTGGATAATTGTCTGGAGTTCATGAAGTACGGTCCTTCTGTGGTTCTAAATCGGCACCTTGAAAATGTATTCCTATGATGTGCTCCCTTCTGAACCTACTGTAGGAAGCAACATTTTTAAACAGTTAGGAATATTTCAGATTGTTGTCACAAAGTTGCCTTTTTTTTTTTAAAGTTAATGCACTATTGAAGCAAATCATTTGCTTTAAAATTAAAATCATCAATGAGTGTAAGAGCCCTATTTGAACATGAATTAGCAAAACATTGTTGTTTTCTCTCTTAGTAATCATAAATCATTTAAATCTGGCAGGCAAGCCTCCCTTCATCCAAAATAATTGCCTCCATTTGTAAAATCAATTAGATGTTAATATGCTATAAATAATAGTTTTGTTACTAGACTTTGGCATTTGCTGATCATTATGAAAAAATATATTCAATGAGACATTTTACAGGGTGTCTTTTAAATTACATATTATCTCTGGTTGACATTGTTAACTAATGTAAAGTAGCGCTAGGCTACCTCATTGTGTTGTTCTCGCCCCAGATACTCGATATCTCTGAAATGTAGTTTAACTGAGGATTGACGGCATACTGCAGGGGGAAACTGCTTCCCTGGAAACATACCATGAAAATATAGGTGTTGGTAGCTCACACATGAGCACAAACGTACTTTGTTCAGTTTTACAACTGCTGGAAATAATAAGCATTTGAAATGTCCCTTTGAAAGTTCATTCAGACCTCTCCCTTAAAAATACTTGTTGACCAAAAGAAAACTCGCATTTTCAAGGGTAAAATCGGCTCAATTAAGGGTCATTAGTAGAGGTGCACAGAAAAACCCAGTGCTCCGTGGGTGAAATGGAAGCGGTTCATTATGTGGTATAGAATGCATGAGCAGATAACAATTAAAATGGACCCTGAGCAAGAGGCCAATAAATATAGGGCACGTTGTGTGCCACCGCAACATGAGTTTATTTAAAATGCAGTCCTCCCTCCATCCAGCTTGAATTCTGTCATACCCACCCTCCAGTCTTAATCTGTAGAGGGAAAGAAAATGCAGCTTTTAGAAATTGGTGTTATTACTGAATATGAAAATATTTAAAACCATACCCTAGATTTACATTGAAATATGAAAAATGTGCTGCAGGATCCAGAGACCATCTAACAATTTCAGGAGACGTGCAGACCACATGGCATGCTCTTCCATGGAGGGAGACAAGCAGTTGCCTATAATTTTCGGTATTCAGTTCAAACTAGGCACTGATAGAATTCTTGTGACACTGAAAATAATTTTTATTATTACTTTTCATAAGAGTAAATAGTCTAGGTTTCATAATAAATAATATATAGATTTACTATCTAAGAATACCCCCCCCCCGCAGCGGTTTTGTTACGTAATCAACAAGAACAACCCTCACTGTGAACACCTCTTTCAAGATCAGACTAGTACAAAGCAACCTGGTGCTGATCTGAGGCTCTCCTGAGGTTTCTGATGATTTCCCATCAGGGGCTCCCAAACTCAGATTAGTCAATTGTCCTGACAGTAATTAATACACACCTGAATCTTGTTTCCCCAAAACAGGTTTAGCAAAAGAGGGTGAGCTGTGGGTTTTGGGTGAATGATGGTACAGAAGATGAGAGGTCAGTCACGTGTTGGACGGGAACCTGGCTGGTGTTGGAGACCATTATCTTCTGATGATCAACATTGTGCATCAAATTAGCTGTAGTATGGATGGTACCAGCTTGGAAGTTAGATGTAGTTACAGTGAAGTATTAGGGGAAAAGAACAATCACCGTGGACTCAGTTCCGATGCATGGCAGTCCCACATTTTGCAGAATAGAACTGTGCTCCGTAGGGTTTTCAAGGCTGTGACCTGTTAGAATCTGGGTCTGCCTCCCAAGGCACTTCTGCGTGGGTTCCAACCACCAGCCTTTCAGTTAGTAGTCCAGCTCTTAACTGTTTACACCACCCAGAGATTCCTAAGGTGGTGGTGTTGTTAATAAGTGATATGGAATTGGCTCAATTCATAGTGAACCCGTGTAGGATTTCTGAGGAATCACTGGTGTCTTTAAACCGCCAACCTGTGCTTAGCAATCTGGGGTTTATTCTACAGCACCTAAGGTATTACAGCTGTGTGCTGTCGATTCGGTTCTGACTCATAGCAATCCTGTATCAGGTTTCCTAGAGCAGCAGGTGGGTTTCAACCACCAACCTTGTGGTTAGCAGTCAGTAGTATTTTTATATAAACAAGGAAATATACAGGAAACTCAACAGACTTTTCCTAGAAGTCTTTTGGGTGTCCTTTCCATGTCCTCGAATATAGTGGGGACTGGGGCTTTTAATTGTGCCCATTCTGTAGTTGGAAAATTTGTTAATTACTACTTATTAATGACAATATGATAAACAGGGTTGAGGGTCTCTCCCCACCCTCTGAGTTAATTGGAGACCATTATCTTGTAAAGGCATTTATTGATTTAAGCCCATTTCTTCATTTCACCTGTGAAAACACTAGATCTTTTTCTCCTGGTTTATAATGAATAGTTAGTGGAATAAACACGGTGTGGTACCTTATTATCCTGTTACCTTGTGACAACATTTATAGGGTGTCTTTTGTGAGATTGAAATAAAAGATTTCACTTCAAATATCAAAGTATCTCATGAAAGTGGAATTGCTGAATACATTACAGAAACATTGTTGTCAACAGATTGAATGCTCAGCTCAGGCTGTGTTCCCGATGTCTAGAATTTTGCCATCGAGTCATTTGTAGGTGTGCCTGTGTCTTTTCAGCAGTGAGCCTCTCATTTGGCATCACAGGTACACTAGGAACACTGCTCATCCTAAAAGTGATGGCTCAAAAGCCTCATCCAGGTGCCCTAGGAGACACTGGATGACTTCATGACTCAAGTTGAAGTACACAGAAAAGATTCCCCCTATAATGACTGTGTACTTGAACTTGATAATACTGATAAAGATGATATCTCTTTCACATAATCAACTGCACTGAAAAAAATCCTAAGTCCTAAAATTGATCGGAGGCGTCAGCATCCCATTGCCTGGGATGTGGCATGCTCAAGTGAGTGTTGCTAAGTGAAAGCTCAAATGTCACAGCTGCAAAAGACCCTAACGGTGGTGAAGTCCAACTCTCTCATTTTACTAAGCACAGAACTTGGTGCCAGTGAGCTTTCAGACTGTGTTCACTGTGTGATTATTGCTCAGGGCAACCCAATGAATTCTTAGAATGACCAGGACTAGAACCCTGGCTTCAAGGTGCCATCCAACGCTGTGTGTCTGGCACTTTTTCATCAGACATATCACCATCTGATACCACCTCATATATTTGCTGACTTGAGTATTGCCCGCCTCCCACCACAAGAATGTCAGCTCCATGACAGCAGGGACCTGGTCATCTTATTCACCCTAGTATCCCCTGTGACCAGAGCGTGGCATATATAGTAGGAGTTCTAATAAGTCGCTGTTGAATGAAAAAAAAAACAAATTTAGAGGCTCCACAGTTAAACACATTGAAGAGTTGAGAAGTAAACCTTTAATCAAAATCTAACTCCAGAAAAAAAAAAACGTTTATGGTGTACCTGTTTTTTTCTTTAAGATAATGTTGCTGTTAGTTGCTATGGAGACAGCCCACCACTCACAGCCACCCCATGCACAACAGAACCTAATGCTGCCTAGTTCTGTGCCACCGCCATGATTGGTTTTCTTTGGTCAATATTTTGAAACTAGATTGCCATACTTTTCTTCCCAGTCCATCTTAGTCTGGAAGCATCGCCGAAACCTGTTCAACATCACCGTAACATGCCAGCCTCCACTGACGGATGGGGAGTAGCTGGGCATGAGGAGTATTGGCCAGATCCTAACTGGGATTACCCACATGGAGGGCAGGAATTGTATCACTAAACAACCAATGCCTCATTGATGTCTTTTTTTTTTTTTTTTTTTAATTTAAGGTTTTTATTGTGGATTGAGTGAATGAAAGTTTACAGGGCACATCATCAGTTTCACATTCAACAATTCATATAACTTGTTTCATTACATTGATTATAATCCCCTCCATATACCATCAGTTAAAAGTATTTCTCTTTATCCACTTTAGCTTTTTTGTTTTAAGAGACACACAAACAAAAAACCCCACTCAGGCATATATAATCAATTACATCTCCAAAGGGCACATTTTGCAAGTCTGCTCCCGGCCACCAGTTCCTAGTCCTTCTCTTCCTAGTTGATGAATCTAGAGTCCTCCATGCCCCCATCTCTATCTCCATCTCTGGTGCCGCTGCTTCTCTGGATAAGGGCCCACATTCCATCCATGCACTCCTCTCTTGATGGTCCTAGGGTCCTCCGTTCCTGGACTGCAAGATTAATCACTCCCCCCTTTTTTTTTTCATTGATGTCTTTTTAAAGATTGTTTGCATACTCTCATTTGTTTAGTCAGCGAATGCTCACAGCAGCCTGTTGTAAATGCCATCAAATAGATTCTGACTCATAGCAAACCTGAAAAAGTTTTCCAAAGAGCAGCTAGTAGGGTTGAACCTCCAACCTTGTGTATATCAATCCAGTGCTTATCCTACAGTGCCACCCCAGGACTCCACAGCAGCCTAGTGGTGAAGAAAACACGATTATCCCTATTAACAGAGAGGAAAGCGAAGCTCAAAAGACTTACTAACTTGGGCCTGTCTGACTTCAAAACTCATGATATTTTTACTGTGCCACAATGCCTCCCAACTAGATCATGTCTAAGAATTTTCAGGAAAAGTACATTCATTCTAAATGTTAACTGGTCCCTAGCTATATTTTGCATGATAAAAATAACAAAAACAAAAAAACCTTTAATCAAAATCTAACTCCAGAAAAAACACATTTCTATCATGCTAGTTAATAGGAAGACTGGAGAAGAATTGATGCATTTGAATTATGGTGTTGGAGAAGAATAGTGGAAGTACCAAGGACTGCCAGAAGAACAAAAAACCTGTGTCAGGAAGAAGTCCAGCGCATTAAAAGCGTGGATAGTGAAACTTTGCCTCACATACTCTGGGCAAGTTATCAAGAGGGACCAGTCCCTGGAGAAGAACATCCTGCTTGGTAAAGTAGAGGGTCAGTGAAAAAGAGGAAGACCCTTAATGAATCGATTGACACAGTGGCTGCAACAATGGGCTTCAAACATAATAACAATTGTGAGGATGGTGCAGGACTAGGCAATGTTTTGTTCTGTTGTGCAGAGGGTCATTAATGATACTGAGCAACAGTAATAGAATTTACAGTTGAAAGGCAGCTTGGAATAGTCTTGGATTTAGACTTCGGGGGATTGAAGTCAGGTTCAGCTCATTGTTCCCAGGGCTGTGAGTTTGGGGAATCGCTTATTCTTCTGAGCCTCATCCATAAGATAGTGACACTAGCCATTGCCTGCCTAGCTAGCAGGGTTGGTCAGGACCAGAGATAAAAGAGAGAGACTACCTAGCCCTGTGCTAGGAGCCCTGATAACACTGTGGTTGAGCAGTTGGCTGCTAACCTAAAGGTTGGCAGTTCATACCCATCAGCCACTCCTTAGGAAAAAGATGTAACAATCTGCTCCTGTAAAGATTATAGTCTTGGAAACCCTATGGGGCAGTTCCATTCTATAGAGTCTATGAGTCAGAATCCACTGGACAACAATGGGTTTGGTTTCCTTTTTTAGCACTGTGCTTAACATGAAGGAAGTATCTATTTACATTTTAATCATTGTTATAATTACTATTTCTATTATTATTGTCAGTATTAATAGTAATCAGAATACACACTTCCCTTGTAATGGAAACACTGTGATCTTGTATGCACCTATCTAGATATGTAATTAGAGGCCTGGAACATGGATTGATTTTTACATGAGTCTTTTCTTTTGCCTTAGCTGAGACCCAGATTCTCCATCCCATACCTGCAGGTCAGTTAACTTCTATCAGCCACCTCACTGAAATGCGCATTTAGTCAGCAAAGGGAGCTTGGCTAGACAGAATGGATAGATTAGGTCAACTCACCAACAGTTTTGGATACATAATTTAATAATAGTAGCAATTTAATGGGAGTGTAGTGGCTATGTGGGATAAGCGCTGGACTGTGAACCGCAAGGTCAGCAGTTGGAGCCCACTAACTGATCCACAGGAGAAAAATGAGGCTTTCTGGTCCCTCAAAGATTTATAGCCTTGGAAACTTTATAGAGAGTTGCTATGAGTTGGACAATGGTAACTTAATAGTTTGATGATGCTTTTTACATTTTCTGGGTGATTCTATGTATATTTGTTCCTTGTGAGAGAAGTAATATAGGCAGCTCAGTCTGCTTTCCCTCAGTTGTGGCACATACTGTGTGTCCCTGGGGAAGTTATTTACTGTTCTGTGCCTCAGTATCTTCAAGTGTGGCGTAATCACAACTCACAACTCATAGGTTCTTATGAAGACCAGTGAGCTAACGCCTAGTACAGTGACCAACACAGTGCTCAATATCAGAAACAATAGGGAAGCCCAGGCATTCTTTCCCATTTTACTTGTCAAATTCTCTTAAAAGAGCTATCCCTTATGGCACACCTTATCCTAATTAATTCTCACCTGACTTGAAGGAAAAAACTCACTTGGGGGCCACACAGCTGGTAAAGTTGAGGCAAGAGTCCAGGCTTCTGCTTTCTGATCTGCTTTTCCTAGAATACCAACCTACCACTTATATTCCACTTGGCAGTTCCTAGGACTGGCCAGCCTGCTCTTCATATGCTGTTTGGCAATCCTAGGGTTGATGATACTTTCTTTAAATAAATATTGTACTTTATAAGCTTGTAAAGTACAATATTGCTTCTCTGAAGCAATTAATTTTTTTTTAAAGTTATATTACTGGCATCTTGTCTGGATTTAGAATTGCTTAAATAATACCCCAAAACACCTTGATAAGTTAGATTCAACAATCTTACATTCAACTTTATAGAATACAATGGTTTAGTGGAACTTATGACAGCAAATCATTCAGGTTTTCTCTGGGTCTTTTTCCAATTGTTGAAGATCTTGAGATTGGGGGCCAGCACTCACTCTCAGTTCGTGGTTCCATTATGTGTCACAGCTGCACTTACTCTAGGCCAGTAGTTCTTAAGAATCAACATGAAGGCTTGTTCAACCATAGATTCACCAAGTTTCTGGGTCTGTAGATGGAGGATTTGCATCTCTTTTCCATGAGACACTGATTCTACTGGTCTGAGTACTACATTTTGAGAACCAGTGTTCAAGACCAGGGGTTGGCAACTTTTGTTTGTAAAAAAACCAGATAGTTAATATTGTAGCCTTTATGGGCCATGTGGTCTCTGTCACAACTGCTTAACTCTGCCTTATTATAGGTCAAAAGCAGCCACCAACAATTTTGAGTGAATGTTGTTAAGTGCCTTCGAGTCGGTTCCGACCCATAGCGACCCTGTATAGGAGCAGCTGGTGAGCTTGAACCACCAACCTTGCAGTTCAAACGGCTTTGCAGTCTGGCGCATTAACCCACAGCGTCACACCAGGACTCCTTTGAGTGAATAACCATGGTTATATCCCAAATGGGAGTGTGGTGACTCCATAAGATAAACACTGGACTGAGAACCACAAGGACCACGGTTCGAGCCCACCAGCCTCTCTGCAGGAGACAGCTGAGGCTTTCTGCTCCCGAGAAGATGTAAAACCTCAGAAACCCTATACATTGTTGCTATGAGTCAGAACCGACTCAACGTTACAACAATACATTCCAAATGTCTTATTTATGTGTACTGAAATTTTAATTTCATATAATGCAATGTGTTACAGAATATTATTTTGATTTTTTCCAACTGTCTACAAATGTAAAAACCAGTTTTAACTTGTGAGATGTGTAATGACAGGAGCAGGCCAGATTTACCCCCTGGGTATGTAGTTAGCTGACCCTCTCATAGACCAACACTTTCCAAATGTTCTCCCATGCAGATGTGACATGTTGAGAATTTTTAAAAACTATTTATTATAAAAGTCATATAAGTGTATGGTTTTTGGCTTTGTTTTTAATCTAATAGTAGAGAAAAAACATCTTCAAGAAGTCTCCCTTCCAACACAGGCTTTAAAACTAACCATTGTTGATAAACTTTGATTTTCACAAGTTTTATAGGCTTACACAAGCTTACATAAATGTGTAGACCGTTTTGCATTAGTAGGCTTATTTATACGTTTTGCTCAACACCCCTTCCACCCCTCCTTAACAATGTATTGTTACCTCTTTCCATATCAAAATGTAGAGATGATTTAACTTATTCTTTTTAAAGGCTCTGTAAGTTTTCTGTTTTCTGGATATGTCAGAGTATATTTAACCAGTTCACTATTGATGAACGTTTGGATTGTCCTCCTACTGCGGTGAGAGCCCATCTTTACACATTGGTCAGTGTGCACAGCCAAGGTAATAGCTGCAGGATCAAGTCTAGAAGATGAATTGCTGATTCAAAAGAGATGCGCATTTCCAATTTTGATAGCTGTTTCTAAATTCCTATCGCGGGTACTTTAGGAGCCTGTGTTCATTTTCCTTTTGGGGTTAAACTACACATTTTGCCACTTGGTCTTTATCTGACTTGAGCATTCATCACAGTGAATTTCAGTATAATGCTTCACTGCACGTTAGCTTAACACAGAGCAGTAATCCTATGGAGGGCAAAAAGTGCAGCTGGCAATTTGTCCATGTTTCTTGAAAGGAAACCGGCATTAAAAAGTGTAAAGCCATCACAACAGTGCCCTGAATCCAGGATTATCTTGGACACTGCCACGGAAGATACTGGTTTTGTTCCCTTTTTCTTACAAACCTGGGGCTTAGCAGATGTTTCTATATGTTTATTTCCCATTAAAGTAGAGTTTTCCATTGCCAAACATTTATATAGTAAACATAGTATTAGCTAATAAATAAGCAGTGCCACTATTTTGCTAGAACTTAGAATACCACTGCTTTCCTTTCTATTTGAGGCTTTTCCTTTCTGAGCCAATAAAAGATTCAAATAATGATTTAATAGATAACAACACAGCATCTTAAGTGCAGCACTGCCTTAGGTTGTTTTTGTTTTAACTTAAACGATGTCTATTTCTGCTCATAGGTTGCCACAGAATTTTCTCTTCACCACTCAATCACACCTACTCACACAAGCAGCCGGGCAGTCCACAAAGAAGAAATTTATTTTTCCGGAGACAAAGAGATATTTCACACAGTATAGTTTTGCCGGCTGCAGTTTCTCCAGCTCATCCAGTCCCTAAGGTACTGTATTGCCTCTAATCTGCTACTTTTTCCAGATAATAGGTTTGTGTGTGTGTGTGTATAGTGACTGCAGACACCATCAAATGCTTTCTAAGGCATTTGAATCATGGTTTGTTATTTAAAACACAAACACATGATATTAGAAGTTCTAACATCCTGCAATTGTCACATTAATTCTTTTAAAAAAGCAGAAGTGCTGAGCTACTTAGCTCATTTAGAATGAAAATTTCTATCATGAACTTTTCTATATGAAACTCCTGGCATGAAGATAACGCTACACATTTGTAGTTTCCTAACTTCTGTAGAGGAAAAAAACTGATTTCTTTTTTTTTTTCAAGAGTGATGAGTTGAAACCAGAATACTAGATATTGTTCCTAAAGCCTGCTCTTACAGTTTCCATGTTATTGATGGCGTGCTTTGAATTGTTCTTCAGAGTAAATTAAATAAAATGTGTCAGAGAATTCTTGATTTTTTTTTTTCAGAGCTTACAATTTTGTAGAAAAGCAATCTATCAATTTTTCAAAATGCAATACGAAGGAGGTGTGTAAATCATTCAGGAAGAACAAGAATAGCTAAAAGAAATATAGATCTGTCTCAAAGACCACCTGCTTTCCCCTTTTTTAAGCTTTTTTTTAATCAGTGAACTCATATAGGTATACTATACAGGTAGTAGTATCCTGGTTCCTGGTTACAGGAGCCCTGGTGGGGTGCTGTAAGATAAGCACTAGACTGCTAATGGCTGTTCAAACTCACCAGTCACTCGTTGGAAACCCTATACTGACTCAACAACACATAACAACAACAACCATGGTTACAACCATCTTACTTACAAACAACTGTAGTTATGAACCAATCCTGTAAAGTCTATTTATTAAAACTTTGAAGTACATGCAATGATTTATAATAACATATGGACCCTACTTTATGACATTCATCAAAACAGTATTATTGTTGAAAAGAGATGGGATAAGATTCTTATGATTCAGTAGGAATTGTTATCATGACTAATTGCAATTGTCACAACTGTAAAGGGAGAAAACAAAAAGAAGAGGGGAGGAAATTAATCTTACATTCAAGAAACAGAGACTCCTAGTACCATCAAGGGAGAAGAGCACTAGTGGAATGTGTGACCCTATCCAGAGAAGCAGCAACACCAGAGATGGAGGCAGAGATGATGACATGGAAAGAGGGAGCAGCTGATACTCATGGAAAGAGAAAGGGTGTATGCTGGCAGCCAGGAGGCAGGCTTGCAGAATATGCCCTTTGGTTGTTTAAATTATATATTTCTGAGTGTTTTTGTGTACATTCAAAAAAAGCCCCCCAAACAACAGAGAATAAAAGAAATAGAAGCAAATACTGTTAAGTGATGATGCACAGAGGAGATTGTAATCATTGTAATGAAATGAAATACGATAGAATGAGTGTAAAACCGATGTTCTCCCATGTAAACTATCACTCAATTCACAATAAAAAGTTAACCCCCCAAAAAAAGTCTATCATGCAAAAAATTAAAAACCTATTATTATTACTAAATTATTATGTTAAAGATGTTTTAGTGTTTCTTTTTTTTAATGCATAGGAAAGTTCATTATATACTATGTACTAAGACAAACATTTGACTAACTAATATTAAATACAAACCTGTTTCTACTTATATACAAATTTGACTTAAAGACAGATTTAGGAACAGAATTTGGGAACAGAATTACTTCATCATCCGGGACAGTAATCTGGGAACTGCCTGGATTACCCGGAGGTAGGTGGAGCATTTTCCTGACAAAGGCTGACAAGCAGACGGGCCACCAGAGCCCAGAGCACATTCCTGCTTGGTGGAAGTCCATCCATCAGAGCAAGGGCCAGCACTTGGCATTACTCACAAATTGACATTTATTTTCTTTGTCAAAAAGTAAAAGAAATCTTCAGAGAGGTAACTGAGTATTGTTTTAGAATATCAGTGAGGATCCAACAGTCCTTCTGCCTGTAACTATAACCTCGTGAGATCCCAGAGCAGAAATATGTGCACAGACTCTTTGTGGGTGAAGCCATGGGAGACCAGCTCTGGTAATACCTGTGTCAAAAGGCCCAACAAAAATGATACTAAGTAAAGGCCTGAAATCTTGTATGATGCACTTCACAAAAAGGAGGTCCCTAACCTCCCTAATGCCTGTGATGTTTCAATTGAATAGTGTTGTCTCCCTCAGCTTCCTGTCCCAAACTGATGTATAACTTTACTGTGTACTGTTCAGCAATGCTTATGTAGCAGTTTCTAGAAATAGTTTGTGAAGAATGCTACAAAACCTGGGACTGAAAGAAGTTCAGTGTAGAAGACATTCTTTATTTTCTGGGTTCTGTCCATGGATTTAAGTAAGTAGTATAGAATGTTCGACATGGGTTGTATATTGTGTGTTTAGCAGGGAGGTTGTTTTTGTTTTTGATAAGTGATGTAACTGTTCTAGGTAGTTTTATGTACTTATGAAAAAAAAATATTTAAAAAAAGAAAGCGATTTTATTTTCTTTCTCCAACTCTGCCTCCCTTCCCCCAACCACACACACTCCCGTTATTGGGTATGTTCCAACATATAAGAAAAGTGTATGTGTAATAGGCTTCAATGGACTTGGCAGTCAGCCTTTTTACATATATTCATTCAGAGAGGGTGTTGTGAGCTATCTTTTGCATAAATTTTATCTTTGAGGAAAGAAGATGAAAGTGCCCTTAATTAGCCGTTTGGCAATTTGGAAGCTTGGCGCTATTTTTCATCAATGGCAACATGTTTCTAACGAGGTTGGGAGGAGGAAGGAAAGAAAACTACTGTTTGTTTTCACCAGAAGTCTACTTGAGTCCAGCTTGACTCAAAGCATAGTAAGGTTAAGGGACCATCCAGAGGCAGTACTAACAGGCAGTGTTAAGTTCAAAAGGGCAGGGGAAGGAACTAGGGGCAGCCTGGAGGGTCTGTTGTACCCGTTTCTGGAGGTCGGTGCTCCGGCAGGAAGGGCAGAGCTCCATGAAGCAGGAGGCTGTGTCTGAGAAAATGATCCCATTGTCGTGCTCTGGGTTCTGATCTTCATTTTCAATCTTTTTTCCTCAAGCACATAAAGAAGCCAGACTATGTGACGACAGGCATTGTACCCGACTGGGGAGACAGCATAGAAGTTAAGAATGAAGATCAGATTCAAGGACTTCATCAAGCTTGTCAGTTGGCCCGTCATGTCCTCCTCCTGGCTGGGAAGAGTTTAAAGGTGGCGTCTCACCAAGCCTCAGAAGCACTCACATAAGGGATAACAAACCCTCCTTTTTGTGCCCTTTCCCTTTAACTTTGCTTTTGTGTACATCTAATCTATTAAAAATTCAATACGGCCTTGGGATGGGGAGAAAGAGATTTTATTATTTCATATGTATATTCAAAAGGTGATGCTGAATCCAAATTAAGTTTTAAGTAACAGAATTCTGGAAATACTTTTGGCTGAATCACTCTTTCCAAGTTGATCAATGGCAGATGGCTTTGACTTTTGCTCCCTTCCTCTTGCCTGTAGTTTCTGCTTTCATTCCCTGTGTTATTTCTGTGTGCCTGGTGAGTTGCTCTATCCTCTAGCTCCTATTCTATTGCATTATCTCTGCAAAGAAAGACCAGACCAAGAACACAAAGCTGTAGGTAGTATAACGACATAATTATGTGTATCTGCCCTGTTACAAGATTCTGTTCTTTCGGACCTAAATAAAGGTCCAAAAAGAAAATGTGGCTGGCAGTTACCAAAAGGTGGGCAGAATTTAGGAAGCAGGACTTGACGATGAAACCCATGGTGGTGTCACCTGTGTGATAAACTAAGCAGAATGTGAACATAAAATAACATGAAAGAAACTACCACGGAAATCATTCATTTTTAAATAAAAAAGCTTTCTTTTTGTATTAGAATAATTTTATGATTTAAGAGTTTATAGAAACAGTCTTCATGCACTCATAAAATTTTATTTTAATTTTCTTTTCGTTTAGGGGCAGTTGAATACCTGCTTTAAAAAAAAATCATCCAAATTCACTGCCTTCAAATTGATTCCAATGTATAGCGACCTTGTAGATCCAAGTAGAACTGCCCCATACAATTTCCAATACTGTAAATCTTTACAAAAGCAGACTGCTGTATCTTTCTCCTGTAGAGCGGCTGCTGGACTTGAACCACTGGCCTCTGGTTAGCAGCCAATTTCTTTAACCACTGTGCCACTAGGGCTCCTGTATACCTTCTAATGAGGGGGAAAGCTTTAAAATTTTTTATTTATTTATTTAGATATTAAAGAAATCAAGTTTAGTGGAAACCAAATCTCTACAAATGTATCAGACTCCACTTTTAAAATGGCTGTCAAACCCATGTCAGTGTTTCATGGAGAAACATTTGCCCTGCTTTGGGGTTGACCTGCTTTTCAAGCTTTGTCATCTAAACGGAATACCTTTTGAGCATTTATACCCCCCAGTTATCCCAAGATGTTAACCATTAATGAAGAAGAAGGCATTTTGCCTAAGAACATACTTTTGAAATCTGCCAGCTAACAAGGAGTCATGTCATTTCATGACTTACAAATGATTTAAGAACCCTAGAGTTTAGAATTTCCATTTCCTAATAGGTGATAACACCATCATATTCCCAAATGAATGTCAAAAAGCACAGTTTAGGATTTTAGCACTAATCATACATAATTAAGATATTGTCCACGTGTTTGTTGCAGTAAATTTATACAATCTTGACAGGAAGTACTATTGCTATAGGCATAGGTAATAAATACAGAAAATGTCTTCAAGTGTCGCTGCATCATTTCTTTATTTACTATTTTAGGTTGACATGACAACTGAAGAGATAGATGCCCTTGTTCATCAGGAAATCATCAGTCATAATGCCTATCCCTCACCTCTAGGCTATGGAGGGTTTCCAAAATCTGTGTGTACCTCTGTAAACAACGTGCTATGTCATGGTATTCCTGACAGGTAATTATTTCTTAATAACATATTGTTCCTTTGAAAGCTAAAACAGGAAACCAAGATCTGTAACATAAGTTGAAAGACATGTTAGTTTAATTGAAACCCACCTGCAAACTTCTAAAGTTGATATGGTAAAGCAAAAATGTTGAAGCTCTTTGCTTCCAAATGTACATAACTCCGCCATTTAATGTTTCTTGCAGCAGTATGTAATCCAGAAAAGTAGTTGTGTATTAAATATGTCTTTTACTTCTTTGATTTTAACCCTATAAAGGATAAAAATACAAATGTTGGCAAATACAGTTATTCACTATTGTTTTGACTCTGCAAAATTAAGGCAACCAGTAACTACATCTTCTTAAGACTGATGGATTCTTAAACAATGGAAGTATATTTATACTATGTATTTTTTATAAAAATGGATGTGATTAACAAAAGTTAACGATTAGACATTGTTATCTCATGTTTTCCTCCTCCACTCCAAATTAGCTCTGCGAGTTCATTGGACTTTGTGATAATGGTCACTAGGCATTTATTTGTATACTTCTTTTATTGAGGTCTGTCTATCACCATTTTATTTTATTTTTTTCTGTTTATGTTTCAGTCGACCTCTTCAGGATGGTGATATTATCAACATTGATGTCACGGTGAGTAAATCATATAAAAAATAGTCTTTGATCAACTTCAGAATTGCTGGTAGCAACAGGAAGAAGAGTAGATTGAAAATGTGAACTGCACCGATGGAAGTGCTGTTTACTTCTAGACCCAGACGCAAGCAGCTGGTTTCCTTTTTTGTCTTTAACTGTGTGTTTATTCCAAGTAAACCCAGGCCTGAGTCGAATTTAGGGCTGGAATCAGATGCACTGAGATCAATGTTGGCCTAAGTGAAATGTCAACCCAATCCTGCTATGTGTCATGTTTTTGAGAAGGTGTAATTGTTATTGATCCACTGTGTAGCTAATGCAGAGCACCACAGTACTGGGCAGCTGCTGAAGCTAGATATGTATGAGATGAGCTAACACGAAGAAAGCCAGCATTTTTCCTTCACTCTGCCAAGATTGATCTCCCTCTTCCTGCTGATTTTGAGTGGGGCCTGTCATTATCTTACTCTGTCATTAGGGGCTACATTGGCCTGTGTGTGTCAGTCTATTTGGACAGCAGCTCTTTTGCTAACAGTGTTCCCTAGATTTATTAAAATCCCTGAAGGTAGCGTGTATTCCATTTCTGGCATAGAGAGCCTTGAACTCGACACATGCAAGCAGAATAGTTTTCTCTGTATACTTAACTTTTCACCAAATGGTTAATGGCCTTTCTTTTAAATAACAAGCCTGATTTTACATAGGAACTTAACTGTAGAAGCTCTAACCTTTTCTAATTTTCTTAGCCTTTCATCGTACACCTTCTCAAATGTGGATTATCTGTGCTTTGGTAGTTCTTTTACTATTATTATTAATTGTATGGTGCCTTTGAGTATGTAAAACATAAATTTTATACATCTGCTGATGAATAAATAACTTTAAAATAATTATGTAAAATTTAAAACATCTGATGAGACTTAGCTATGATAGAGGCATTCAAGGAATACAGATTTTATTAATAAAGAAATACTTTTAGTAATAGTCATTTTCTATCCAAACCATGAAACTCAAGTAGGGGTAGGAATGAGGTACGTAATAATTGAAGCCAGTGAAAATTTTAATTGTTTGAATTAATACAACCTTTTTCCATCCTATCGATTTGTGCTAGAGTATCAAAGATTCTTGTATTGTTGATGTTTCCTGTTTCATTTTTTCCTACTTAGGACACTTGAACATTTGCTCCACATATATTCTGTTGGCATCTTTCCAACTCAGAACTGTACAGAAGGGGGGCATTTTAGGAAGTATACTTGAAATAAATAGTTTTCATGATACACTTTTCTTTTGGATTGTACCTGATTTTAGGGTTTTATCTCTCTTTATTAGCTCACCTAATCACCTCCAAATAAAATATGACTACTTTAAATGAAATCATTGTACTCTTCCTTACTGCTTCCAGGGTATTCAAAGAGAATACTTTATTTCTCTTCTAAAGATTTTTAAGAAACAATTCCATTTTTAACATCCAAATGATTTCCTAACTATAAAACTCATAAATCAAAGTGAAATTACTGTTAAGTGTCTAGGAATGTGAAGGCATCTAGGGAACATATAGGTCATATCTGAACAGATTGTGTTTCTTATGCAATGCTTTATAAAATAAAGAACTCCATTACCAGATCCTAGCTTTTATCAGAAAATGATCATTAACATTTTATAATTGTTTACCTCTCTATTTTATGTCCCAAGAAAATGGGCTTCTTCCCCCCACCCTTGAAAGCTGAGTGCTAAATAAAAAGAAAAGACAGTGAATGTGACATCCAGAGTAGTTGCTCAATAAATATTTGTTAAACAAATGAAGTATGAAACAAGACTAGGTTGTGAGTACAAATAGTAATTATAGATAACTGCCCCAGCCTTTCCAAAGTATTGTATTTACATGTACATTGAATCTTTCAAGTAGGCATTTGGAAAGCTAGCAAATAATAATACAAAAAGGCAATTAGAGATTTTAGAAAATAATATAGTTTTTACTTAAATAGCAGTTATATATTCTGTTAAAAAAGTTTAAAAATAATTGTCCTTATTTTATATGATTGTATGTAAAGTAAAAGCTTGTACTTTTCTGGATTAAAAGACTACAAATGAGAATAAATGTGTAAAATACTATTCTACTGGAAGGTAATTAAGACAATTTATAGAAAACACTGAAACTAGGAGCCAATCATCCATCATACTAATTTAGCTCTACGTCTGTATTCTGTCACTAATCTTAGACTAGTTGCTTGTCTATGCCTCAGTACCTTAACTTATAAAAGGAAGATATGATAATCAGAAAAATGGAAAATAACAAGTGTTGGTGTGGATGTGCAGAAATTGGAACCCTTGTCCATTGGTGGTTAGGATGTAAACTGGTACAGCTGCTGTGGAAAATGTTTGGCAATTCCTCAAAAAACTACCATAAACTTTTTTTACTCTTAGGCAAAATGTCAAGTCCAGAAGACTTGAAAGCAAGAACTCTTAACATATACTTGTACACCATTGTTCATTGCAGCATTTTTCACTTAGTCGAAATTTTGATTGTATATTTAAATGTTCATCAATAGATGAACAAATAAACAAAATGTAGTATATACATGGAGTTCTGGTCTTGCGCTGTAGGATTAGCACTGGACTGCTAACCGCAAGGTTGCCAGTTCAAACCCACCAGCTACTCCTGGGAAAGCCTGCACAGGGTTGCTATGAGTAGGCATTGACTCAACAGCACTTAACAAGTATATACATACAATGAAATATTATTCAGTCATAAAGAGAAATGAAGTTCTTATATATGAATGAACCTTGAAAATGTTATGCTAAGTAAAATAAGTCAGACACCAAAGGATAAATAATGTCTAATCCCACCTATATGAAATGTAAACAAAGACAAAGGCTTAGACATGAAGTGTGTCAGTGGTCACCAGCGGCTGGGGGAGAGGAATGAGGAGTTGTTCTCAGTGGGTCCTGAGCTTCTCTCTGAGGTGATGACAATGTTTTGAAGATGGCTGGTGTTAGTGTTACACAATATTGACACTGTAATGTCACTGAATTACAATGGTTAACATGGCAAAGTTTGTGTTGTACATATTTTACCACAATAAAAAAAATTTTAAAGAAAAAAGGGAAGCTATAATAAAGACCTTACCTATTTTTCTCACAGAGTTTTCAAATGATTTCTAGATTTAAGACATTAATTTAGATTGAAAACTGGCAAAAAGCTCAGATAAATACATTTTGATAGCAGTTTTTACATTGTCATGTGAAAGATTAGAAAAAATAAGTAGATAGGAAGGATATGCAAAAGAGCAAATTCTATGATACATCAAAGGATTAATACTCAACCAGTCTCATCTGTCTTCTGTATTTATTATAGTGTGTTGTAACCATTGATTTTTATAATGAATCTGGCATCATCCAGTATCCTACAGGGACTTCTGAATAGCTGAAAACTGAAAAAGTATATTTTCTATAACTTTATTCATAAGCTTATTTGGTTATAGTTTAATTATTTAAAAATTCATGCATAGTATTTTCTGCTAACACTCTGCTCTCTGGAACATAGGAATAAGATTTCATTTGTAGACAATGGATTTTTCTATAATGTATTTCATTTCTATAATGAACCATTTCAATTCTTCAAACTAAATTCTCTTACTGACTGACTGAATACTGACATGTTTATCTTGTTTCTTTTCATCACTATAAACCACCACTTCTAAGTGCAGAACTGGTAAATCTAGTAACCTTTATGACCTTGAAGAAACATTGTACTAAGACTGTGTTAACGAATTTTTAGTTCTCCAAACCTTTTGTGGTAACTGTGGGTCACTATCTTTGGTCACTAAATTTTACATGTATAGTTTTTTTCTGCTCAGAACTAAAGTAAGGAATCAAAACGTTACCCTAGCATTGCTAATTATAATGCGGAAGCAGCTGCACCAGTCATTATTTCTTTTTAAATCTTTCAATATGGATACATGGCTTCATCTTTTTCATTTCTGTAAGGTTTCAGCATTTTTACATCTTTTTTTGAAATAGGTAAACTTTAGAGAGAGAAATCCTTAAGAGGATGAGACATATGAATATACTAAATATGTAAATGAACACGATTTATACTTTAGGAGAGTGGGCTTTGAAACTAGGGAATATTTTTCAATTTTTCCCTGTGTTTAGGTCTATTACCATGGCTACCACGGGGATACTTCGGAGACGTTTTTGGTGGGCAGTGTGGATGAATGTGGTAAAAAGTTAGTGGAGGTTGCCAGGAGGTGTCGAGATGAAGCAATTGCAGCTTGCAGAGCAGGGGTTCCCTTCTCTGTAATTGGAAACACAATCAGGTAAGTCTGACACTGACAAGTAAAGGGAGGGTTGGCAAATGGTACAAAGGTTATTGGTGGCTTGGTATGCAGTTGATGACATGTTTTATGATTCAGAACCCTCGTTTCAGTTTGATATCAGTATGTGAACTGCCAGGCTACAATGTTGTTATCTCATGTGTTTTGTTTTGTTTTTAAAACGGTTTTTTAAAAAGTGAGTTCAACCAGGTTCAGCAAATAAATTTATAGTCAATCACATCAAACGGTATTTATATAGCTGCCTCAGTTTTAGCTCACCACGTTGGTCTATGGTGCAATGCACCTTTTCTCAAAATTACATCAAATCTGGAAGTAAGTAGCTAAGAGGGGCTAAACATCCCAACCCTTGGATAATAAGACAGGGAAAAAAGCAAAATTTTAATAAAGGGATGAAGCAAAACAGATCCCCTATGAAAGAAACAAAGATAAAACATGTTAGCTCAAGCAAGCCTTACCTTTCAAATTAGTATATTAGTATGTTAGAAAATAGTTTGGTTCATTTTTCTTGTAAACTATTGTGTATTGCTTCGTTTCTGCAAATCACCCCCTGCCTGCTTTTTGAGTATATGGATAGTTTCTGAATTCAAGATTTTTCTTTGTCATCTGTTACCTACTTTTAGGTTATTTTTTCCCCCATAATTGTTCTGAAGTAGACATTTAGAGTCTGTGTTTTCTGTGTAACACATTTTGTTCAAGATGATCACATCAGTTCCCGTTAAAGTACTGTGTTCTCATTAATATGAACCATTGAATACTTCCCACTTGCCTAAAGGATGGGAGGCTTAGTCACCTTGAAAAGATGCTGCCTTATCCCCCCTCCCGTAAACCTTCAAATACTTTAAGAAAAAAGGCAGTAAAATATCAGTTAAATGTATTTATAGCTTTAAAAATATTGTAACAGTGTCTGAATCAAACTTTAGTAAAATCTCTTTGGGCTATATCTGAGAAGCTTTTATTGAAGACTTTGAACAAAATTGTGTTTTTGACAGTTTTAAATTATAGGCTAACTAGCCTGGGAAAAAAGATAGTGTCTCTCTGTTCTTTCATAGGAAATGTTGAATCAGACCCCTACTGGGAAAAGAAATTTAATGCATATCTCACTATCTTACTGTCCATGAATATAATAGAAATGAATTCAAAATGCAGTTTTATTTTTGCAAATGGGATGAGTCGATAGATGCACCTCATATTTTTGAACACCTAGGGTTCAACAAATTTACTGGTGGTGCTCTTGCATTTTAACAAAATTTATTCTTCAGTAGAAGGGGGCAGAGAACACTAGATTCTTATTCAAGCATTCTATGGAGCTCTGCATTCAGGGCTGTGTCTAAAGGGCATGTCAGCCTTTGATTCTCTCTGAGAGGTAATTATCCTTTTCCTGTCACGGAACAACAAATGATAGCTAACTACAGAGGCACATTTGCAGTAGTCACATTCATCAACTGCAGAAAAAAAATTCAATTTAATTGTGCAACACAGCTGCACATGGGCTTTTGAGCATTTCTGTTGTTTTCCCTGTCTCGCTATTCCTCCCTCCAGATCTATTTTTTAAACTTTTTTTCTGGTTATTTTTTCCCCTTTTTGTCTCTTCTTCCATTTTTACTCTCTGTACTTTCTTGTTAAAGTAATTTTCCTTTGTGGCTCTCATTCTTTTTTCCCCATTGAAGGCTATGAATGTAGAAAATTATCACAATTACTCATATAATTGAGCCTCTTTGTAGCAAGTGCAACTCCAGTAGCCTTTCTCCATCATGAAAATGGTTTCATTATAGGGTTTTTCATATTCTCTGACACCATCCACACAGAGGAACAGGCGTGCAGATGAGATGTACTAGGAACAGGCTGGATCAGTAAGGTCACAGTAGGAATAATTAGCTCTGCTATGGAAAGAGCATCTAGGCCTTTTACTGCTACATAAATGTACTGTCCGTGGCTTTTAGTCACAAAAAAACTTACTAACAAATGGAGCTCCCGCCTACTACTTTGAAAAAAAGATTTGTATCAACACTACAATTTTCCATCATTAAGACTAATAACACAGAGCCTAGTATACATCAAGGGGAATAAAAAGAAAAATCTCACATTCAAGTGGCGGCTGGGTGCTGACCTTTGTTCCCTTTTTTTGTGTACGACTTAACTCTTTACAAAAAAGAGCCACACGCCACACCAACATGCAGGTGAACTCCAGCTAGTACTAGCAAAGCATTCAGTCGGAAAATCTGATAAATCTCCATGCAGGATAATGCATTTCATTACATATTCACTACATTAATTCTAGCTACATTAAAAAAAAGAAGAAGAAGAAGAGTAGAATTGAAAGTGACATTGGATTTTAGCTATCTGGATGCAAGGTCAGTTTTTCATAGAGTACCAATTTGCATGTGCAGGCTCCTTTGAAAACCTGATCAGTCCCAACAGTCGCACTTACAGAACTATGCGGAAAATAATAGACAATGAACTTTTTACTTTTACCCTAGTACATTTCATTATTTAGATGGTTTGTGTCTGTCACTGGGGAGGGAACTGGCCCTGTCTCGAACAAATGTTTCTTCTGAGATGTTAAAAGCCAGTGTTTCTAGATGTCTGTTACTTTGCATTTTCGTATTCAGGCAAAATCTTAAGGAGTAAATAAACAGTTGCCACCTTGAAGTCAAAAGTACTTGGAGTCATTAAAAACTGGAGGTTTGCACACTCCTTTCCACTCTGTTGTAATTATTTTAAGATAGTCACCATCTTTTCCATAGCCTCTCTCTCATGGTACACTATAGAACGAAAATTCAGGCGTCTTTAGGTAGTGTCATCATGTTGCCAAAAACCCAGAGAGCTTTATAGGAAGATTTAGAAATTCTCCAGTGAAATCTAAAAGATAGCAGACGTCTCTGAAAATATATAGGCAAAACTGACTGAATGAGAAGAGTTTTCTGTATGTCCTTCCACTTTGTGAGGGATACCTAGTGATCTTTAGACTGCAGTGTTGTTAGATTACTCATACCTCCATTAGGTTGAAAATATTTTCAAATATGTATTTTTGTAATTATTGCTAGATGATGATTTGGACATATGAGAATACTGTGGATGTGTAGATTCATTCATCACAAATATGTGACAGTTCCATCAAAAATAATTTAAACTTATAGTTGAAAATGGCATGATCAAAGTATCAATAAATGGTTTTTAATGTTTAATTCATAAGTATATGTTTTGATATTAATTTAGAACAATATAAAGCAGATTTAAAAAAATAATCTCTTTTCTATTAGATTATGCACATTTAAACAATAAGTGGCTCAGGCAAAATAAGTCATTTTAATGTCATCTGTGATGGATTTTTCTTGACAGCTACTGTAAATTACAATTATACTGCTTCTCTCTGCACATGAAAGTAAGCATTGCAATAAATTATCTTTTATTTCAATCCATCATGTCTGCTTTTCAGAAACAGAAAACCTCAAATAAAAGTTCAGCACGACTGTAAGAAAAATACAGTAATTTTTGATCCAGTTTGAAACAAAAAATATGTGCCATTCTTTTGGAAAACAGTTGTTGGCTCTCAAAAATATTACTAATTGTACTTAAACATTCCTTGTCATTAGAAGGAATCCGTGAACTTGTGAATTCCTTCACTCAAAAGCTGCTGTGTAAAACAAAATCTGGAAAGCTTAAAGTGAAATTCCATAACTTACAAAATTAGGTGTCCCTTGAGACATAAAAATCTATTAAGTAATTTATCTAAGCATTTCAATTGAATATAACCGCCTCATGAAAGGAAATTACATGGAAGAAAATGGCCACTGGATGAAATGTCTTAAAATTTTTCTTTCCACTATAAATATAACCGAAATATGTGTAGTTTTTTGTTTTTGTTTTGAAGTGCTGTCGTGTCAGTTCCAACCCACAGAGACCCTGTATAGGGTTTCCAAGGAGCAGCTAGTGAGCTTGAACCACCGACCTTGCGGTTCAGATCGACTTTGCAGTCCATTGCAGTAACCCACAGTGCCACACCAGGACTCCAGATGTTTTGTATGAAGGGCTTCAAATCATTAATGTGCTCAGGCTCTTGGATAGGTAGGTGCTCTACTGTCTTAGAGACCTTTTAGTTAAGGAAAATCAGAACAGAAGAGTTACTATATCCAGAGAGCTATGTTCAGTACTTATCAGACAATAAGAGGGAAGATTTCATGAATGGAAATATCCAGAGCAAGAAGACCACTGTGCTCAGAAAGGAGTCATGGCCTCCATGGCTGGCGTTGGAGAGCCATTCCCCTACTTCCGGGACACTCCTGCCTGCTCAGCTATTTTCATTTCCCTCTCCATGTTCATCAAGAGGGGCATCTGTGCCCTATATCACCATGCCAAAAGTAGTGTTACCAACACTTGTTAATGTTCAAGGAGTGGAATTTACTACTTCACGTATCTGGAATTGTCTCTGTGAAGTATGATTTAAACCCTACAATCAGGTAACTAGTCATGTGTTCCCAAATAGTAGAAGGGGCATGATTTGAAGCAGTAATTAAGAACATTCATGAGATTTTTATCCCTTTTCATTCCAGTAAATGTTAAAAACTGTGTACCAATCCCAAAGGAAAATACATAAAGAGCAAACAGAAATGTACACTTAGCTTCTGGGAATCAAACATTGAGATGGGCAGATGATGCTCAGCCAAGGAACAGAGGGAAATGTGCCCTGTGCTTTTCCTCTTTCCACCCTTTGCCTCCATGACACTCCTATAGCCAGAAGCTCCTATAGCAGGAGTCCAGGGAGTAAGCTGTCTTCAGAATACACTCAGATATCTCTGGCCACCTGGTAATCACACAGCTTCTTTTATGAAGAGGAATGAGAGGTATGACGGGGAGACCATTGCTCAAAGTGGGCTTTCTTCTTCTCCTCATATTGGAAATTAAAATTAAGATTGCTTCTGCAACACACATTTAAAATGTGATGCCTGCCAATCAGTTAGATCCTTAGTAATGATAATTCAAAAAAAAAAAAAAAGTTTTGCTATTTGTTTAAAGAAAAGAAAATAGAAGAACAATGTATATTGAATGTTCTTAGAATCATTGAGGTTTGTTGGAACTAAGCTAACATAATTTATAGTTCAGGTAGAAGCCATTCTTCTAAAAAAATATACAAGTATAGATTATGTCTTATTTAGAAACATCTCGTCTACCCTCTATCTACTTTCCATCTTCAGTTTAGAGTCAGAAATTGTGTGGTACAACTACATATATCTTGGAAAAGGTGTTATACGGCCTTGCTCAAAGTGCAAAGATCCACAGTTAAAAAATAACTATATAGGGCAACTTATCAGATAAGAATGTTAGGTCATCATTCCTATCCTCAACATATGCATAATTTACCTATTTCTATGCTAGTAGTTGGAGTCCTGGTGTGGCGCTGTGGGTTAATGTGCTGGACTGCAAGGTTAGTTTGAACTGCAAGGTCGGCGGTTCAAGCTCACCAGCTAGCTGCTCCTCTCCATGGCACTTAACAACCGACTTCATGGCACTTAACAACAACAACAGTGCTATTAGTTACATGGATAGTAAATCTGAATGCGAAATTGCTTGTCTGCTGGTTATAGTGACATCCTATAACCAGCATCCTATGTCCTATGTAAGTGAAGATGTCTTACAAGTCCGCCCATGAAGATTTAAAATGTTTTGAGAAAAAGAAATAAAGACACAAATACCCACAAAGATACAAGCTAAAAACTGAGTCCATGTTAAACTAAATATAAAGTCTGCTAGAAACTAGTTTGGGACCTATAAATTTCAATCTGTTGTTCTGTTTAGGGTTAAGGGCATAATGCCCTTCATCTACATGAAAATATGAATTGTTACTGGTATATATGTCTGTATCTTTCCAGTGTTCCCAGAAATAAACATGTTCACCTGATAACAACACTGTATGTGAAGATTTTAGGGTTGGACTCAATATGCTAGAATTCATTTGTATCAGCTAGATGGAACCCAAAATACTTGCATCATGAAGTAACCAATGAAACATTAGATTTAGAAATCATAATAGTAGCATCTCTTAGTATCAGAGTGATTAAAATAAAAAAAAAAAAATTTTAGTAATGATGTAGGTCTTGAGTAGAATTCCTGAATTACAAAGTTTTATGGTTTCAAGAATATTGACAAAGCAGATTAGACCTTTTGTGTTAGTGTGTCTATTTGTAAAATGTTCATTGTCTTGAAAATAAGCCAGAATAAAAGGAAGTCATAGTTTTAGATGGTTATTATTTTTGTTGTTTTTTGCACAGTTGTAATTTGCACAGTTCTTTTGTGAATCCCCTTAAAAACCAATAAGGTTTTTCTGACTTGCGGTAAATGCAGATGGATCTTGGCTATGTATAGTCAGTCTGCATAAGTGTGTGTGACACTCATGTTGTCTAAAAGTGGCTTTGTGTGAATATTGTACTAAGATAAAGGAAGCAAATTACTGTGTTAGACACATATCTTCTTGTTTCATATATCCAAAGGAAGTTGTTAACAATAGCAAAAAATGAAATTATTCCAGAATAATTAAATCATTAATGATATTATCTGATGAAATATATCTAATTTTTTTCTTTTTCAGATAATTTAAAAAAAAAAACTTTCCAAGCAAACAAAAGGTTGTTATGAAATGTCTTACCTCATTATAAATTAAATAGTATTTCCTAGATGACATTTATGGGTAAATTATAAATTTTTTCTACAAGTGTATTTAAGTAAAGCATAAGCTGTTATTATTTATATACTGTTTAAATTTAATAATATTTTGTGTTTTAGGTGAAAGTTTACACAGTAAATTAGGTCCACTGAAACAACTTTTATACAAGCTGTTCGGTGCTGTTGGTTACAATGTTTGCAATGTGCCAATCAGCATTGTCATTATTTCCATTCTGTTTGTTCTGTTTTCATTAATCTAGTTTCCCTCTAACTCTTTGTCTTCTCACCTTTGTTTTTTGAGTAAATATTGACAGTTTGGTCCCATACAGTTCATTGTTTGATGAATTGTATGACTGACAGGTAATCTTGTTTATTTTGTAAGACGCTCTGTTCTTTGGCTGACTAGAAGTCCTGGTGTGGCACTGTAGAATCAGCACTATACTGCTAGCCACAAGGTTGGCAGTTCAAACCTACCAGCTATTCCTTGGAAACCCTATATAGGGTTGCTATGAGTCAGAACTGACTCGATGGCACTTAACAATAATAGTGACCCACAAGAGGCCTGGTGTGGTACTGTAAAATAAGCACTGGACTGCTAGCTGCAAGGTCAGTGGTTCAAACCCACCAGTCGCTCCTTGGAAAACCTATACAGGGTCACTGTGAGTCCGCACTGACTTGGTGGTACTTAACAAACCTCAATTCCATGTTCAGTCATAGACTCTAGTCGCTTTCAGTTCAGTGTGTCTGGCCTTTTAAAATAATTTGAGTTCTACTTTTCTTTTTTCCATTCTATCCGGGACCTTCTGTTGTGTCCCTGGTCAGAATGATGGGTATTGGTGTCCAGGCCCCACCTAGTTTTCCTGGTTTCAGGTGTGATGAGATTGTAGGATATTGTTCGTGTGAGCTATTAGTCCCATGGATTCGTCTCTTCCTTGATCTTTTGATTTCCGGCATTCTATTTTGCACCATAGAATTGGAGACCAATAGCCTTGGTCTGTTGCTGTTGTTGTTAAGTACCACCCATAGTCTTGTTCATCTTTTTGTTAGGTGCCATTGAGTTTGTTCCAACTTACAGTGACCCCGTTTCTGAGGGTTTCTGAGGAGTGGCTGTTGAGTTTGAACTGCCGACCTTGTGATTCAAATTGATAGTGCAGTCTAGTGCTTATCCCACTGTGCCACACAAGGACTCCATAGTTAAATCTTAGTCAAAGAAGAGTTAAAGAGTATTTTAAAGTGATTTTGTTTTATCTAAGTAGGCATTAAAAACTTATGTACATCAATTAAATATTTTGTTTGGTCGTTTTTAAAGCTGCATAACTCATCAGAATGGTTTGCAAGTCTGCCCACATTTCATTGGACATGGAATAGGATCTTACTTTCATGGACATCCAGAAATTTGGCATCATGGTAAGAAGTGCAGCTTTGCTCTTGAAGTCTTTCCTACAGCTTTGAGTCCATACTGTTATTTTGTGGGGAGATCTGTGTGGGGAGGAACTACTTCATCTTAACCAGTGCATCACTGTGTTACTGCATTAGAAACCAGCAGTTTCAGTCCCAAAATAAGATTTTTGTTTTTTGTCTTCTCCTGAAGGGTACATGACTGGAAAGCACAAGGGATATTTGTCTAGAAAAAGTTACTGAAAACAAAACCCCACTGCATTAATGTCCCAGCAGCATGCACATATAACTGTTTTCTGTTTTTCCTTTGCTACCCCCTTTTCTAACCGCTGACTGTTGTGGTTAAACTTCATTACATCCTACACAGCGTTGACAGCTGATGTATTTAGCAGCATGTACTCTTTAGTGATTTCTAGATTATACCCACCCTTGTGATCCTTCTCCAGAATCTCCTGTTTGCCACTGCTGGGTGTGCGCTCCTGCAGGGAGAAGGCAGGGGTGAGCCGAGGGGTCTAGGAGGTTTCAGTTATGGTAGGAAGTAGCTCTTTGGAGCAGACCCCCTAAGGGAAGTAGTGCATACCTGAACAGGAACCAAAGGAAAGTTGGTCTTTGAGCCTTGACCTGTGGACTCGGTCAGTCCTTTCACTTAATAGTCCTGACCACTGGTGGCAGGGGAGGCAGTCTCTGAAGGAATCCATCCCTGAAGGATCCTTGGAGACCCAGTAGGTCAGAATTTCTTTCAGACCAGAGTCCCACCTGATCTGGCTCAAGAGAGGGTCATACAGAAGTGCAGAGAGGGCCTTTCAACCTTGCTTCCCACCCAGCCCCCAAACCCAGAGTTATTTCACAAGTTGTATACCCTCTGCTCTTGCCTCTTCCCCCATGAACTCAGGAGGCTGCCCTGGGGTTGCACACACTTCCTTAGGGAAGCCTGACTTCTTTCTTTTTGGGGTGGCATGGTGGTGAGACCTTGCAGGACAGAGGCCTTGGGGGAGTAAGGGGAGGGGGCCGAGCCCAGCAGTTGTGTGAAACACCTAGACTGCCACTGCCTGCCTTTTGGGGCTTTTTCCCAGGGTGTGTGACCCCATGCACAGGCAGACAAAGGGACAGCCAAGGCCCAGGAGCTGTGTGCTTAGCCCCAGTGGTAGCTACCACCCAGAACTCTAGAAACCTCTACTTCTCTGTCTCCCCAAAAAGATAAGAAATAAAATGACAGGAGTTTTTTTTAGCAGACCCCCAACCCTACATTCCATTTGTTCTTTTTGTCTCATGATTTCCCACTCCCTTTTCCCCCCACCTCATGTTTTGTTTGTTTTGCAGCCAATGACAACGACTTGCTCATGGAGGAGGGCATGGTGTTCACCATAGGTCAGTGCCCAGATGCCTCTTCCTCGGTGGCTCTTCTATCTGAAGTGGCATGCTGGTCTAAGCCAGGCAGTCCCTTAAGGACTAATAAAGTCAATCAGTGTAATTAAATAATTCGGATGCATAGTAAATCTGATTATATAATATCCTCGAGCCATCTTCCTAAATCAGATACTTACCGACACATTTGGGAGACGGCAGCCATCCAACCTCTAATTCTGTTACCAACATAATGTGGTGTTTTTGTTTTTGTTTTTTTTTTCCTTAATGCCCAGTAAGTAGGGAGGATTATGTGACTTGCTCCCTGTCAGCAAGTGGCATGTGCTCTCTGACGGGCCCATTTCTGGCTGGTCCTATGATTGGTGTCACCTCCAGATTCCAATCACCCAGTGGCATGAAGGCACTATATTTCTTACTGTGGGGCTTAATCGAGAAGTAATTAGAGTGAAATAAGAAAATTGTTATTTGCTGATTAATGAACATTTTGAGCATGTTTTAAAAATTCAAATATTTGTTAAAACTGCCTGGTATTTATAAAAGGGACTGGTGTTTGGGTGGCGGTTATCCACAGGGTCCTAATTAAGGCTTGATTAAAATGCCCTTCTTTCTCTAAAAAATTATGAACTAGACAACTTCATACATTTTTGAATGCTGTAGCATTTCCTTTTCCTACTGTTTAGTTTGTAGTATACAGTGTAAGCAACATCAATTATCAGCCCTTACAAAGTGACAACATGAGTCCCTGGGAGAAGTATTTTTTGGGGGGGGGGGACCTTCGTATTCTCTTTTTTGACAATCAACCGAAATAATGTTTGACAAGAATCTGATGAGGTCATTGCAGTAAATATTTTCCCTCTTCCAGAGCCAATCATCACTGAGGGATCCCCTGAATTTAAAGTTTTGGAGGATGCATGGACTGCGGTCTCCCTAGACAATCAAAGGTGTTTGCTTTCTACCTTGTTGCGTTTCAATTACATGTGAAGGGATGACTCCCCTAAAGGCTATGGCTGGCGAGCAGCAGCTCCTGGCCCTTGGGGTTCACAGGAGTCCTGACCCAGGCCATGTGTGTTTCAGGTCAGCCCAGTTCGAGCACACAGTTCTCATCACTTCCGAAGGCGCGCAGATTCTGACCAAACTGCCTCATGAGGCCTGAGGCTCGAAGGGCACAGCCAACTAATAATGCCTGCTTTCCTAAATTGTTGAAAGCCTGCTTTCCTAAATTGTTGAAATCCAGCTGGAGAGTTTTCAGAAGACACGGGTGATTAAGATCAATGGCTTGAGCGGTACCCTACCTAGCGCATAATAAACTGTAGGGATTAAGGACAGTTTGGGATACAGAGCTGAAGCCCTTTCATTTGGAGATGAGGGGTTTCCCAGAGGAGCAGGCTTTTCGGTGGTCTCTCCTGTCCTGACTGCCTGAATAAAAAACATTCACCTCTTAAACCCAATTGTATCTCTGACAGTTATTGGAGGGAAAGGGTAGGTGGTTAATTTTTGAGTCTGAACTTTTCACACAAGCACTCGTACGCCAAAAGGAAAACCCGAGAACCTCATTGTTAGCTGGGAATTTTTTGAAAATAATTTTTCCCCTTGGGGCTCCCACACTGATCGTACCCAAGGGTGCTCGTCGGGGTCAGCGCCTGCCCAGTCAGCCCTTCCGTTCGTTTTCCCTTCCTAGCTCGCAGGCGGAATCCTTTAGTTACAAACATTTCCTTTTGACTGGGGATCCCCGGCCTGGGCCATCGGCAGGACCCTCCTAATCCTGAGACGCGATGCTTGGGGGAGGCCCACGTCTCCCTACTTCCCGCAGCCACTCACAGCTAACCCAGAAGTTAAACTGAAGACACTACCCTCGTCTGGTTCCTCCTCACTTCCCAAAAGACATGAGCGAACGGTCTGGCCACCCAGATGTGAGCCGCAAACCACGCTCAGCTGGCGGTCTAGCCCCTACGATGACTTGCTCCCCTCTTGACCTGTGTCCAGACGCTGCTAGACCGCGAGTGCTGGGTTTTCTGGAGACCCAAAGGATTCTAGTCAGCGGG
>NW_006408612.1:2345944-2357797 GCF_000296735.1 Chrysochloris asiatica
GGCTAGAGCTGGCGGGTTTAACGGCAGCTCCAACCCGCTTTAGATATAGGAAATCCGATCCCACACCCGGCATCTTCCAAGGCCAGTTCCTTCCTTTGCTTGCCCTCCTCAGAACCCGTTCACACCCAGACTCAGGGATAGGGAGGAGCTGGCCTCAGGAAGCCACCCTCTGGCCTTGGTTTTAGGAGCAAATTCAGTGAAAGCGTCAGTGCGCTCAATGGTTATGAGAACTTTAGTTGAAGCGGGTTTTGCAAAGTTGCGCTCCGCTGAAAACAATTTGGGGGCGAGATTGCCAAGGTGAGGTGGACACCTGTAATCTTGACAGTAGGCGTGGGTGATCAGAGACCAGGGAGTCAGCTCCTCTTTGAGACAGAAAGGTGGGGAAGGAGCTAGGGGAACTGAGGCCCTGGAGTGCGCTTGGAGGAACAGTGGAGAGTTCGAGCTTTACCCTGAACTCAGGACTTCCCTGAGTCTCCCCCAAACTCAACCTCGGTTTCTCTGTGTCCAAGGATGCAGATTTGGGGTAAAGTCAATTACACTTCTAGTGGGTCTAAGAGCGAGACTAGATCAAGAAGGGGTTGGGGATTTACAAGGGACATAGAAAAAGCTTTTGGGGTGCTCTGGAGATGATCAAGAGCCATAGACTGGAGCCATTCGGAACACTCTGGATTCCCTAGAGAAGAGAGTCCCGCTGCCCTTGGGAGAGATTTGTAGAGAATGACTTCACTTCTCTCCTAGAGCAATAGGATTGTAACCATTAGCGCCCTATCTTATCTGCAGATCTTGGGGAACTCTGAGGTTCCCCAAGAATAAATGTATTAAGACCACAGGATTTTACCAACCTCGGGAGTAACACGCTGCTTCTGCAATTATTCCTAGATGGGGGTCCTTATATGACACTTTCTAATCCCATTTATTATAGTCCCGTCGTCCAGTCAGCTCCGACTCAGTGACCCTGTCAAGGGTTTCTCAAAAGCGGCTGGTAGGTTTGAACCGCAGACCTTGTGGTTCGCTGTCCAGTGCTTATCATACAGCGCCACACCAGTACTCCATTAAAGTGACTAACAACATCTAAATATATATGTCATATTTAACCGACTATATAAATTTATATGTAGGCTCCATGGTGGCGCAGTGATTAAAGCAGTTGGTTGCAACCCAAAATTTAGGCAGTTCTAACCAACCGGCCTCTACACAGGAGAATGATGTGGCATTCGGTTTCTATAAAGATAGTCCTATAAAGTTCTACAAAGGTAGTTCTACCCTGCTCTCCGTGTCAGAATCGACACAATGGCTTCAAGTTTGTTTTTATGGACTTTACATGTACACCCCTCCACACACAACTATATCTCACCAGCACCAGCCAATAAGCAGCAGTAGAAAACAAAGTTGAAGGAGAATGAACTGTGTTTGAAATTAAGATTGAATTGAGGTTGAAATTAAGGAGAATTAAAAATACCTGATACACACCTCCCTACCTTCTCTGCCGGCTGAACTGGCCCCAAATCTCACCCTGGAGCCTCTAGAAGTCCAGTCACAATCGGTTGCACCACCAGGCACTCAGTCCTGGTAAGTGTCTCCAACAGTTCTACTCCAAATTCAACACTCTGGATAAAAGGGAGAGTTTTGTTCCCTCTCAGAGTTGGGACATGCAAAAATTTAGTAAAACAGTCGTTTCAGAACAGGTGTCCACTTATAGAATGGGGGGGGGGGGTCCAATCCACTCTGGGATCAGAGAGGAGATACAAAATCGCACGTGGAGAATCTAGCCAAGGTAGGGAGACTCCGCGCCTCGGGGACACCCGCTCAGAGCCCCTCCCCAGACTTATTTCTTTGGGGCTTAGAAATAGTTCTGGGAGTGTAGAAACTCCTTTACCCACACACAATTCACTTTTGAAATAAGCAACACTGTTTCCCAAGGGCTTGCACGCGGGGTCTTTGTTCCTCCCAGTCAGCCAGGTCCCCGCGACATGAAAGACTTGGATCCCCCTTCCAGATGTTGAGGGAACGAAACGCCCGGAGACGGTCACGATAGGCGACCGCCTCGCTCCCCTTTCTCGCCCTTCAAATCTTGGGAATAAACTGGTCCTGAAGGGGTAGGCCCTCGAGATTTCTCACGCCTTTCCTTCAGCGCTGGGAGTTGCCAGCCCGGCCCCAACCCCGAATCCAAGCCCGCCCGGCGTTGATCACTTACGTGGGCAGGGCCCGGGAGGAGCGCGCAGGAAAGCCGGGACCCGGGCGGCATCCGCATGGCTGAGTTGGGCGCACCGCGTGGCACTTCACACCCCAAAACAGGCTCTAGGAAGGAGCAATTAAAACCACAAGTGTATCCAGAAAATCAGGAATACCCCAGTGGCTCCGGGGGTTGTCTGGTGGTGAAGTCATTAGTTGGTTGTTACTACAAAGCCTCGCCGTGTGGTTCGGTGATTAAGGGAGGGGGGGAATCTTTTAAACATTGGCAAACCCGTTATTGGTTTGGAAGATTTGGGTTTGTTTTGTTTTGTGTTTGCTTTTGTTTCTCTTTTTGCTCCAACCACGCTGCCTGAAATATTTCTGCTCCTGAAATATTCCGCGCCCTTAAGCCAAAGAGGGATTCTATGGGCAGCAGCTGCTGCTACCGAAGTTAAAAAAGAGAGAAGCCCCCTCCACTGATATCTGTAACGACAGGACCGATGTAATTTGTTTTGAATGTTCATTTTTATTGGTGTTCTCTCTTTGCCAAAATGTGCCTGATTACAGAGGTTTTTGTACTATGATCATTGCGCTCTCCAGACAGGGGAAGGTGCAGCGGGGAAGGTTCAGCTCAGGCCAGATCAAATCTCGGGCTGTTTAACGCTGAAAGGCTGCATGTTGCTATTAGTGTTAAATATATGGCTAATTATGCGTATGAAAATTAAACATCAGTGTTATGCTAATGGGGAGCCTTCAGCTGCGGATTCGAGCACTTGAGACTACCATTTAATCAAATGAATCAGTAACTAATACATCTGCACGTGTGAACTTTCACAAGATCATTTCCCTGTTCCCGTCACACCGCTAAATTATGAAAGAAATAATTATCAACACTTTCTAATTACCTAACAAAGTGATTTGGGATTCACCGTGGGACTGTCGGGATGGGGACCCAACAGCCCCTAGCAGCCCGCTGTAGTGTGTGCCACGTCGCACGATGGTGGTTATGTGGTTTGAAGGGGTGGAGTGGGGGTGTGAGTGTGGGTGGGGGAGACTTTAGTGTGTGTTGCTGTACCTGGCGCCCCAGTAGTTAGAAAGCGCCTTGTCAGCTCTTGTCTCCACCAGCCCTATCCCCTAGGACAGGTGGAGCCCGCTTGGGTCACAAGAGGTGGGGGAGATCCTGTGTGTCAATGAGAGACATATTTACACATAGATATGTGAGCCTACTAAATGCCTGAATTTGCCCCCAAACACAACTAGTTGCCATCGAGTGATTCCGACTCATAACGACCCTATAAGACAGGGCAGAATTTCCCCCATAGGGTTTCCATGGCTGTAATCTTTAGGAAGCGGAGGGCTTCATCGTTCTCCCGCAGAACGGCTGGTGGGTTCGAACCACCGACCTTTCGGTTAGCAGCCAGCCACTTAACCATAGCGCCACTAGGGCTACTTATTCGGTGTCCTCCATGGACTCCTAAACCTTGGATACTCTCAACAGAACCCAGGAGGCAGGAAAATGACCACCTGACGTCCAAGGTCCAAGTCTCAAGCAGAACTAAACCCACCGGCCTGGGCTCCACGCATCGCAGCGCCCTCAGAGCGAGTCAGTGCGGGGCGCACGGCGCAGGGGAAATGGGGAGGGGAAGAGGAGGCGGAGGAAGGTTGGGAGGGAAAGAGGGGGTGTGTATTGGGGGAGGCGGTGCGGCCGCCTTTCCTGGAAGGAGAAACGCGGGTTTCTGGCTCTCTGCGCACAGTGCTTTCATCAGACCGGTGCAGTCTCGCGCTGGATTGGCCAGCTGGGCCGAGAGCAATGCTAGCGGGCCCCAGGGAGCGGCGGCGGCGCGGCGACCAAGTGAGTGAATTCGTGGGTAGGGACCCAAATCCCGATCCCAGGGCTGTGGCGGAGCGGCCAGGGACCAGGAAGGTGAGGCCAGGAGGGTGCTGTGTGAGGCCGCAGGCGCGCTTGGGAGTGCTGCGCTTTGCTCGCCAATTCGGGCGCCCCCAAACTGTGCGACTCCCGGCTCAAGAAGCTGCGGAGAGGCTCCAGGGAGTCCCCAGGCTCAGCGGCCATCCGGGACGGCAGCTGCAAGAAGCGGCCCGGGGGTTCCTGGAGCTGGGGGCGGGTTAAGGGTGGGGACAGCTGGAGAGAGGGCGGTGGCGCGGAGTTGCTGGTTGGTTTCTGGGGAGGAAGGCGCGCTGGGGAGGCGGGAGACTGAAGAGTCGCGGGCCGCGGAGGTCCGGGAGTGGGCGCCGCAGCGCACTGTGCGCCCCGCAAGGCGCGCTCTATTGCAGAGGAGCCCGGGCCGCAAAGTGTGAACGCATCTCTCCCGAGGCCCGGCAGCCCTGTCCGCTCTAGTCCAGTCGAGCCGGAGCATCTCGGACCAATCCCCGGTGATTATGCAAGACAGCGGACCAATCAGCTCCGCCAGCTCATGAATATTTATGACCTTGGCTGAGTCAAAGCTTTGAAGCGAGTTTGGGGAGCTCGGCAGCATCATGCTTAGACTTTTCAAAGAGACAAACTCCATTTTCTTATGAATGGAAAGTGAAAACCCCTGTTCCGCTTAAATTGGGTTCCTTCCTGTCCTGAGAAACACAGAGACCCCCAAAAGGGAAGCAGAGGAGAGAAAGACCCACACCCAGACCCAGCGAGAAGAGATGACCATGACCACCATGCCAGAAAGTCTCAACAGCCCAGTGTCGGGCAAGGCAGTGTTTATGGAGTTTGGGCCGCCCAACCAGCAAATGTCTCCTTCTCCCATGTCCCACGGGCATTACTCCATGCACTGTTTACACTCGGCGGGCCACTCGCAGCCCGACAGCGCCTACAGCTCAGCCTCGTCCTTCTCCCGACCGCTGGGTTACCCCTACGTCAACTCGGTCAGCAGCCACGCGTCCAGTCCCTACATCAGTTCCGTGCAGTCCTACCCGGGCAGCGCCAGCCTCGCCCAGAGCCGCCTGGAGGACCCAGGTACGTGCAGTAGTCGGGAGAGGGAGAGAAGTAGGTACAGAGGTAGAGGGGGAATGACAGAGCTAGAGAAAAAGACAGAGAGTACAGGGAAACGGGGAGAGAGAAAGAGGGCGCGGGAGCAGTGGAGGTTGTGGGTATCAATCTGTGGATTCTTATCATAGCAAAGAAATTTTGTAAGAAAAAGAAAAAAAAAATCAACCAATTAGCTACTATGCAGCCAAGGTTAAATCCAAGAGCGTCCCCTGGCACTGTCTGGGCCTCTGGGCGGCTTCGTACGCCGAGCACACAATGCCCCGCTGGAAAACAGAAACCCACATGTGCACGTATTAGTCTTGGTAATTATTTATTGCGTGGCGCTATAAACAATGTATGCAATTAAGGGTAATTAAACCTCAACTACCGCCTGCAAAAATAGCAAACTTTCCCTGCAAAGGAAGGAGCAGTGCGCCTGGGAACGGTCCCAGCCCTCCTGGAGCGGCCTGGGGCGGGCCCTAGGACTTTGCGGGGGCCCTTTCCTGGTTTGGGGAGATTCTTGAGCATTCTTTTCCTGGCCCTGCTTCCGCCAGCACTTGGTAGCCACTTGCCCTTGAATCCCCAAACTAACTGCGGCTCCCCTCATTTACAACGGCGCCCGCATTAACAACGACCCCTGCTTTTGCTGTTCCTCCAGGGGCGGACTCCGAGAAGAGTACGGTGGTAGAAGGCGGCGAAGTGCGCTTCAATGGCAAGGGGAAAAAGATTCGCAAACCCAGGACGATTTATTCCAGTTTGCAGTTGCAGGCTTTGAACAGGAGGTTCCAGCAAACTCAATACCTGGCTTTGCCCGAGAGGGCGGAGCTCGCAGCTTCCTTGGGACTCACGCAGACGCAGGTACTTTGCCGCTGCCCCGCCGCCACGCTGCCAGCGCCGGGGCTTAATTTCCTGCTGTCTGGGCCTCAGAATCGGGGTGTCATGTGCGCGCGCGTGTGTGTATATCTATGTACACGCACGCGTGCACATACACTTACACACTCGCGCGCGCAAGCGCGTCCGTTCACCCCTGGCATCTCTTCTTTCTGCCTTATTTTCTCTGTCCTGGCTTTGCCGCTGCTCATCATATCCCATGCTGCCTGTCACACACACAACCACCACCACCCAGCCCTGGGCCGGCCCAGCCCAGGACAATCTGATTAGGGCGGGCGGAGGAAGGATTTCCCTTCACATTCTCTTTGGGGACTCTGAGGTCACACGTGCCCTAACAACTGAAACAATGGAAGCCGGGCTTAATCCCTCCTTTGCCTTTAAAGTGTGGGGCTAATCACTGGGGCCTGGGCTCTCACCTCTTTCTCCCTCCCCCTTACCGATGGGGGGGGGAGGGTCTTTTCTTTTGCCCTCACACTTCCCAAGACCCAGACCCTGGTGGAGACCCAGGCCTCCCTTCCTGGATTTCTCTGAGACCTATGGGCGCCCTGACCGCGACTGGCGCAGGTTTCTTACGTTGAGCCCGGGGTTAGAAGCAGAGCTGGGGAGAGCCCACAGATCCTTAGAAAAGGTTGTTTTGAGTTCACAAAAAGTTCAACAAAACCATACAGTCTCTCAGCCAGCTCCCAACTCCAAGGCCGAAAGGACGGTGCCAAGAGAAGGCAGCCCGCTTTGCAAATAAACGTCATCCACTCCTTTCTAGGTTTTGGATTCTTTTATTGATGTGCTGTGTATTGGAATTGCTGGCGCTCGGGGTTCTGCAGGCCACTGTGTCTTCTGCAAACCGTCCCAGACATCGGGCTGCGGCCCTGCAGGCGAAGGCCTGGGTGGCTGCTCGCCCCTCACCACCACGCCCCCCTGCGGGCCTGGGCTAGCTGCCCTGCCTTTGACTCTTACACCGCGGTGGGGGTGGGGGGAGCTGTCAGATCGCGCTGGGCAGCGGAGGCTGATCTCTTTGTCACCCCGCAGCCCTCTTCTCTCTTCCCCGAGACCTCAGAGGGCTCAGCCGCCCCAGCCCGAGACATGTTGTTGTCCACTCTTGCAGGTCAAGATTTGGTTCCAGAACAAGCGCTCCAAGTTCAAGAAGCTGATGAAGCAGGGCGGGGCAGCTCTGGAGGGTAGCGCGTTAGCCAACGGCCGGGCTCTGTCTGCCGGCTCTCCACCGGTTCCTTCTGGCTGGAATCCCAACTCATCCGGGAAAGGGTCGGGCGGCAGCGCGGGCTCCTATATCCCCAGCTACACGTCGTGGTACCCCTCGGCGCACCAAGAAGCTATGCAGCAACCCCAACTCATGTGAGGTTGCCCGCCCGCACCCGCCCACCTCCTTCCCATCTCCCCTGGCCCGGGCCCCTTCCGTCTCCCGGTCCATCCACCCTGTCCGCATGCCCTGGGTCCAAAGGAGATGGGCCCAGAGGGAAGGAAAAAGGGACAGTAAAGGCAGGACGCCCGCCGCCTCCTCCTCGGAACCACGCGCGATCCGGCCCGGCGATTTCCCCGGCGCCCTCAACCAGTGTCCTGGCCCCGATTCTGGCCTGGGCTGTGTGGCGACAGCAGAGAGCGGCCTCAGAGCGCAGGCACAACGGCTGGAAACAACTGGAGCCGGAGCAGCAAGACAAGTCTGCCCGACCCGACCCACGGACCCTAAGATTTGCAGGGTTATCAGGAACAAAAACAAGAGCAATGTCGGGGGGAGAAAAAAAGCAAAAGCTCTTTTCTGTCCTGTCTCTGTCTCCTTTCGCTCTGTGTCTGTGCACTGATGAAGTCGAGGTCCTCATCGATTAACCGTCCTCATTCTTTGGCCTCTTCAAATAGTAACCGGGTCCCAGCTCGGGAATACAGGGACGTTGTATCCTTTCGGACCTTCTCCTGGGCTCAACCTGGGCATCTGTGTAGCTTGTTCGGGAATTGGGGGGAAATGGAGGGAGGGGTTTTTATTTATTGAACCATGGACTTCGCCAAGGCTCAGAGTACCAGCCTAGTTCATGGTTCCATGGGGCGCGCCGAGCGCACAGTCCAAATGCACCGTTTACTTTAAATGTACCCGGACATATATGAATAAGGAGGACTTGGTGATTTTTAACTTTTACAGTAACTTTTGTACTTCGCTGGTATGAAGAGGTTGGAGCCTAATGATCTGCATTTTATGTGTCCGTATTATTTTTAAAAATCACAATAAAGAAAAGAGAAATGAAGCCAACGCGATTTTCTCATCTCAAGAGAATTGCGCTTGGTCACTTTGCCTGGTCAGAAAGAAAACTCTTTTAAATCCCTCCGTGGGGAGAAAAAATGGACCTAGGAACAGCAGACAGAAAACAGGCAGGCTTGAAAGAGCTCCCTGATTGAGTGGGCTTTAAAATCAGATAAAAGCAGCTTTAAAACAATGCCCAGAAGGTCGACCACAGAATAAATTCGAGTCATCACCCTGAACTGAACGCAGTCTCTAGTGCAGGATCTAATCGCTGGACATATAATTATTGTTATTAATTATTATTATTATTATTATTGTTCTGTAAACATGTTGCACAAGCTTAGCCTTTTTCCGTTCCGTTGTGTGTGTGTGGCTGTAAAACCCAATGCTTTGTGAAATGAGAATCTTGACATTTTACTTGTGAAAATTTGGAAAATGTGATCAATTTAAATCAACCGTGTTTTGTGTTTCTCTATGTCAAAGTTTAGTTTTATATTGAGAATGTTAACTTATTGCTTTGTATTTTTTGGGGGGGACTTTGTACATAAGTTATAAAGTTTCTTTGAGACAGTAAAATTATGGTTTCGAGAAAGCGCTGCTGTCTTGTGTGCTGGTCTTGGCAACAGGAACCGGACTGGACTATCTATCCCTTGGAACAAGTAGCACCTGGGCAGGCAACTGCTGTGGCAGGGACAGAATGGGGCACTGGGCGCTGGACACATTAGGTTATCTGCCCCACTTGGCTGTCCCTCTTACTAAGTAAGCTCTCCTGACCCTCAAGGCATCTGATCCCCACCTCAGTTGGAGAAAGGGGTCGTAGGGAAGAGGGACTGGAAACAGGTGCTTGACAGGCAGAGAGAGGGGCTCTGGAACCCAAAGGATGGTAAAGGCCACCTGAGAGGGGATGAGGGCAGAGTTCAAAGGCAGCTGGTCTGGAATACTTAAGCGCCCTCCACTTCTAACCTCCACTGGAGAGGCCTGGAAGTAGAAACAACCCCCTTTACCCCTCCCTCCCCGCCCCTATCAGGCTTCAGGTTCTTGGTCTTGTGAGGATACTAGATCCCCTGGGGGAAAAGGGGCCTGGAAGGACTCCTCTCTCGGGCTACCTCCCTCCAGGGGACAAGGGACTTCACTGGGACCCTTGCATAACTACTCCCACCCCACTCAAGCCCACGGACGACTGAGAGGCCCATTTCCGTCTAGTCTAATGCAAGCTCTTCCCTGCATCCCTGAGAAAAGGAGATGGCAAGGGAGAGGCACGTGGAACCCAAGAGCTGGTCAAAGCCACCTTATAAAAAAGTCTCGTGATCAGACTACTATAGAGGCATCCCCAGCTAAGCGCTCTAGTCAGTTTGAGCTGACAACCAGCAGCTCCCTTCTCCGCCTTGTGACTTTGCGACCCCAAAATCCCTCCAGACTTCAATCTCAGACTCCTCCATCGATCCCAGACAGCTTAGGAGAACTGCGGATCCTCAGGGCAGCACGGTTGCATTCCCGCTTTCCCCACCCGCCTTCCAACGCTGCTTCCCGCGGGGCTGGCCCTCCGCCTTTGGGGGACCCCTTCCAGCGCGCGGTGGGGAGCAGAGCCGAGAAGGCAGTGATCTGTGTTGTGACAAGCACCCATTTTTCAATTGGTGCTGGTGAAAGATCAGATGCGTGGGGCCCTTCCGACGCCCTTTGGGAAGGGGCGGAGGAATTGCGGAGAGAGGAAGCGAAGGGGGCCTGGAGGGTGGTGGGGGATGGAGTCTGGGACCTGGAAGCCCCTGTAGGCCTGGGTCTGGGCCTGAGCCTGGGCCTTTTCTTCTCCTTCTGGTCCACAGAACCAAGAGCGCTAGAGAGGAAATCAGACCACCGAGACCAGGAAACAGACCAGGTGGATGGGTCTCAAACACAGGGTGAACCGACTTGCTAGGCTGGGCTTGAGGCGCTGAGACAAGGGCTCTTCCTAGCTTCAGTTCCCCCTGAGAGGTGTGGCTTTGCTAGTGAAGAGATTTAGGTGAATTTCTCTCACTGATCTGACTCGGGTTCCTCAGACTGCAGCGCGGCCCAAGCCTGAAGCCACTGGCAAAAGCTGTTTGGTCAAGCGGATTTTTAATACTTTGAGATATTAGCTTATACTAATTTAATAATCTCTTGCTAACAGTTCAAATAGAGAAATTATTAGTTTTAGTTCAACGAAGGCGGTCTTTAGTTAGACTCTATTATAATTATAAGCGGTTGTACTTTTAAAAAATGTTAATCTCAATATAGGCCTAATTAATGCTGCCTTGTTACTGACAAGTAGTTCATCAAATATCTGATTCAAAGATTTTCATAATGAGTATATTAATTAAACTATGAATAATCTAAAGGTGGTTATATTTAAACAATACCTCATTATAATGATTAAATACTGATTTCGAATATTATGTCTTAACAATTGTCACTTAGAAAACACAACCTTTCCTTATGTATGAGTCTGTAATGGCAAAATGCAATTTTGGGATTTTTTTCCCCCTTGTTCAAAAAATGTGAACCTCATTTTAAAACACTTCTGAAATAGGTTACACACAGCTTAATGATTATCAAAATGACTCTTTTCTGCAAAAAAAGACCCCAAAGTGCGAGTACAGCTGCAAACCCAAGAGGGTCAGCATCATTTCACTGTATTCTCTTCTTGATTACAAGCCGGGCCCATCAAACACAACATAATTACAGTAATTTCAGGTTTATTTATTCTAATGCAGTTTCCCCATCTCTCTGGTAATTATGAGCAATTTTTTCGCCCAGGGAATCTTTTTACATTAACAAAAGAGATAACGCACTGAAAGCCAAATTTGCTGTGCATTGAGAAAAGGAAAAAAAAAAAAAAAAATCGAATAGGTGCGAGCTGCCATCTCTGCAATTCTCCGGTACCGGAGCCGGCAAATTGCTTGCAGGTGTATGGAGCAAGCTTGTCAATGGCCGGGCCTCCAAATTAGCAAATGCACAGCGTCGAAGTAATGAAGACAGACTTAGCAAAATTGCCAAACAACAGATACCTCTTTAATATCTTCTCTCACATGCACTCACTCTAAAAGGGGTAAGGGTGGGATGGGGGTGGGGTGGGGGTAGAAATAACAAATCCCACCCCCCTCCACACTGGCCCTGTCTTCCAAAAGCTTTCAAGAATGCCGGACACTGCAAGTTATTGTGTAATTGCAGCAGAACCCAGCTCCTAAATCTAGACAATATTTTTTAAAAATATAAAATTGGAAACATGTTTACAGTTCATAGCTTTCCCTCATTGATCATTATGTTGTATTTTTCTTTCTTCTTGGAACCTGCACCTGGGTTGAGTCTTTAGCCTTCCATATTCTGTACCAGTTTAAAGAGCCACAAAAAAAACTTTTTCCTCCTCACCTATCTACCCAGAAGTCTGAATTTATTTTCGGAGTGTCATTTGATGTAGAAATTAACTACAGACCTCCCCTTGTAAAATATTGTCTATGTTTGCCACCTGAGTGCTGCATGTAGAACCGAATGAAAATCAAGACCAAGAGAAATTAGGAGGAAAAAATATACAGAGCTCTCCCCGTCTCCC
>NW_006408612.1:2357897-2379239 GCF_000296735.1 Chrysochloris asiatica
TTTCTTCTGTTATCCATCTCTTTTTTCCTGTATCTTTAATAAGCTGGGTTCAAAATTCTGTGTTGTTTTTTTTCCCCACCCCACTGCTTGGGTTAAACATCTAAAGCTTTAGGCTAAAGTGAAGTTTTCTGTTTCTCATTTCACATGCCGTAGAGAGGGTCCCCATCCCAAACCTCAGAGAAACCCCCCTCAACAAACCCCACAACAAACCCCAACCACCGTATAGACCGGCAGACGGCTCTAAAGGTGCCTTCCCCAGGCTCAAGAAACAAGTCACCCCCACCCACCCCTCCTTACCCCCTCCCTTATCCCCCAACCTTCAGGGATTAACACTTCCTGAAACATCAAGTGTTTTTATAAAAAGGAAAAAAAAAATAATCCTGACATCGCTGACAAGAAGTTTTGATGGAAGAATTAGCTGGTGCATACATAATCACTCCCCCACCCTCCTACTCCCGGAGCGGGAGCCGCCGCGGCGGGCACAGCTCAGCCTTCCAACCCTCTGAAAAATGAAACCGGTTTCCACCCTTACCTTCTTCAGTGTCAATTTCAGATAATCGGGACACACTCTTTGCTACATCAAATCAAAAGGGTCGAATGCAGCTTTTGGCTGGGAGAATGGTGGGAGAAAAAAAAGACCCAAAAGGGGGGGCGGTGAGAAAGAAAAAGAGAAAAAGAAAAAAAAAAAAAAAAGAAAGAAAGAAAAATACAAAGTCGAACAAACCAGAGCAAAATAAAACCAGAAAATCAAAAAGAATCCCCCAGCCCCATCCTCCTATCCCGAGAGTAAAGAGTGGAAAGAGGTCCCCAGGACCAGGCGTCTCCGAGCGCCGCAGGCTTTTTGCAGCGCTGCGCTTGCAGAATAGGACTGAAAATTTCGGCTATATAGCCTCTGTCTTTATAGCTGATGAAAAAAATTGCAGATTATTAGCATAAATGTTTACTCTTCATTACGCTGATGACATTGTGCACTCGAGATCTTGGTAATCTTTGGGAAAATTATGAGTAATTTTTAAAAATTTTAAAGCAGCAGCAGTTACCATGCAATTCAGGCTAATTCTGCGTAGGCTCCGAACGGATATAATTATCGAGGAGTCAAGATGTTATGCTAAAAACTATGCATTGATATTCCCATTTATTATGTACATACAACTTTGACAATGTTGATGCTTGAAATAGCAGGAAATTGTCTTGCGCAAAAATTACAGTCCATATTAGGACATCTGAAATTGCGAAGAATTATATAGTAATTGCAGGCTTTCAGATGGGAGAGCCAGAATGCTCAAACTAGTGCAAATGTGGATAAAATTACAGATCAGAGAAAAAATTAGGGGAAAAGGGGGTCTGGGATTTTTCAGGTTGGCTATAGGATTCCGGAAGTGTCTAATGCCACATGATTGCTGCAGCTTTAGGGGAGACATTCATGCCTCAAATAGCGCAATGGTCAGGGCGGCTTTAATTGAATTTCTTGGGCTTTTTCTTTTAATAGGGGCAAATGAGGAAATTGGCCACCCACCCTAGGCAAATTTTCACTGTCCTTCTCGTGAACGTGTCAGGGAGAGAATCCTTTTCCCCACACGCCTGCTCTCTTGGGCTCGGATGCCCAGAGGCCCAGATACCCCCACCCCAAAAGCGGTAACAGAGCAAGAAAGTGACTGAACCGAATTTCCCCCTCCTGCCACTTTCTTCTTTCTTTTTCTTTGCTGTTCTTTCCTCCATCTTTCGGTCCCTTTCTGGTATTCTTGCAAATCCCCTTCCCCAATGCCCAGGGCTAGCGCCCCAGAATCCGCAGACTGGGCCCTGGAAGCAGTGGATAGGTAATGGGGTGAGGGGGAGCTGGCTGACTGAGGAGTTGGTGTGAGGCAGTGATCATTCCAAGAGCGTGCCAGCGGCCGTCCAGGGTTGGCGAATGCAAGCCAGTTATTTGGGTGGGGGTGGGGACGAGGAGGGAAGGAGCTGAATGTCCTCAGGGTCCGCCCCGTGACCGCCTAGGCTCTTCTTTTGTCTCCACCGCCCCGAGACGGCATCCCCTAGAAGCACTCGTTCCGCACTAGGGCGGCGCTTCTCGCTAGCACTGAGACACCCTGCAACTTTAAGAAACCGAGGCCAGGGTAGGGGAGGGTGAGGGAGGGGCGGGAGCTCCCTTAGGGGAGGAGGACGCGGTGGCTGGGCGCCGGAGAGGTCGTTCAGAGCACTTCCGACTGGGTTGGGCTCCTTGTTCCAGGAGTGAAGATTTTACCCCTAGAGGGTCCGGGATTCTTGGACCACAAAAAGAAGGGGAGCAGGAGTCTGGAAGTCCGCCATATTGGCTGTGTGTGGGCCCAAGATCTCCTTCTCCAAGCCCAGTCCTCCCCTTTTCGTCGTTTCTCCTTTGCCCCAGACAAGTCTTCCTTTGCCCAGTGGCCCCATTCGGCCTTGTCCAACCACTCTCCACCTTCCCCTACGGGCTCTGCGTTCACCCCTCAACCCTGGTTCCCAGCACAGGCCAGGCCTGGCCTGGGACGCAGCTGGTGGTCCCAGGACTCCTGGGAATCCTCAAAAGGGGCCTCCGTAGAACCCCGGGAGCGCTGCCTCGCAGTCCGCAAAACTGTGACAACTGCGGTGTTTGCGCTCTGGCCCCGGAGGGCGACAGGGGGAACCGGCCCAGGGAGAAAGGTCTGTCTGGGGACTGCGGGTTCTCCCGTGGAGGCGCCAAGTGGCTGCTCCTTCAAGACTTGCCTGCTCTTTCTTTTCATGAAACACACTGTCTCCCCCGCCCCGGCCGGCTCCAGGCCCCAGGGCGGAATGTAACATCGTGTAATGTGGCAATCACTGCCAAACCTGTCCCCGCTAGGGGAACTTCCGCCAAGGGGGCCTCCGCATCCAGCTGCTCCGGCAAAGGGGGGTGTCTTGTCCAGCAGGTCCTGAGCGGGGACAGAGCACCCAGCGCGGGGAGGTCCCCCCGGAACTGTTCTGGGAAGCCGCTAGTCACAGAGAGCTTTTAGCTGGCCCGCACCAGTTTAGCTGGCCTGCATAACCCAGGCCTTTTATCGTGCCTCACCCACCTGCTTTCCAAACTACGGACCCCAAAGTCGAATGCGGAAGAAAGGGGTCTCTGTAAACTGGTTAATAAAATTGATGGTCGCTGAAAGAAGCCAGCTTGTGACTGTTGAGCAAGTGTTGGGTGGCGGTGGGGTGGAGAGTTGAACCCGGATTTTACTGTCTGTAAGAGGGATCATTTTAAAGATAAGGGGCTTTCTTCTTCCCGATATTACTCCTTCTCTGGGAGGGGGGCACTTCATAGCTGAGGGGATCCGTCTGCTGCTTTTCTCCCACTCCCTTCCCCCACTCAACCCCCCGCCTGTGGTCTCCTACCACCGAGCTGTTTGTAAACAAAGCTCTAGTCTTCCCGCGCTCTCTCAGCCCCACCAAACCTGATACTTCCCTCAACTCCCCCACCACTCTCGGAAATCCTTACACAGGACGGATATTCACAATTTTCACAAGTAATCCTGAAAGAAGGCCAAGGGGAAGCCTCCTAAACGGTCCCATATTGCGGCCGCGCTGATTAGGCCGGGGATCCGTTCCCTTTCTTCTCTGCCCTCCCAGCTCAAGAGTCTGGGGGCTACGGCAGGAAGCCTGTTCAACTGGAGGGGGGTGCGCGCCCAGCAGATTGCAGCGCTGGAGATGGGATGGGGGTGGGGCACAGATGGGAGGCGAGAACTCAGGGAATGCGGGCACACCGGGAGTTGCGCGCGGGCAGGGGACACAGGGCCAGCGCTCTGCCAGAGTACCAGGCAGTCCTGCCAGGAAGGGGAACCGGGAGGGCCGGGCACCCCTCTCTCCGGCTTCCCTCCCCCTTGCTTTCCAGCGCTTGTCACATCCTGTCTAAGGCCTGATATTTCACGTGAGCAAATGGAAGGGGATTACAATGAAGATTTATGTGCGTTCCGAGAGCGGCTGCTTTCCCAGTCTAGGGAACCCTGATCGCCGCTTCCCATTTCCATTTTTCATTTGCGCTTTGGGGAGTGCTGGGGGGAGCGTGTCTGCGCGGGCTGCGGGCTGATCACAGGGCTCCGGGGCTCCCGGCGGGCCGGAGACTGTGAGAAACGCTTACCAGCGCGTCGCCCCTAGCGGGGCTGGAGCCGGCCCCCGCCTCCCCTAGCCCCACTTGTTTCTCTCCTTGCCTACCCCTCCCTCTCCCCTCCCTCCCTCTCCCAGCCTTTTCACTTCAGGGACCCTGGCGCGTCCTCCTGCTCCCTTCTCTTTGCCCGACTCCTAGTCTGCGGAAACGCCCCCTTCCTCTGGCCCCAGCACCCTCCTGCCCTCCCCTCGCTGGCTCCCCGGGGAAAGGCGCGCCGTGGCCGAGCCCGACCCCGCCGCCGTCGGGTGCCAGGTTCGGTGACTCCGGCGAGTCTGTGGGGCCTCGGCCCACCCCGGAGTTGGGGCCGCCCGCCCTCCCGGCTCCCAGACTCAGTTCATGCCAAGGCCTGTTGCGTGATTCCAACTTGGGCTGACATTCCCTGCCCCGGGCGCTCCGGCGTAGGCCTCTTAATCATCTTGTCTGCTGCAGATCCTCGACACCAGCCAATTTTACTGCCCCGTCTCTCCGCCACTGGTTTCGGGAGGAGGGGAAGGGGAGTGCGCGCAGAAGAGGGAAGGGCACAGTCAACCGCAGGAGGAAGACTGGCACCAGCTACTGGCACTCCAAGAAACCACAGAATTCAGAGTTGGGGTAGGGGAGAGATGGGGGGGGGGGTGTCTCCCAGGCATCGGCTACTTAAGGAAGCCCAGAATCGCAGAACAACGGGCTTTCTACGCTGACCTTCCTGTTTTAGGAAAGCAATGTTAGCTAAGGCTGGATTTGTGTAGCCTTCCTGCCTTCCCCCCTAGTTCCAGCACTATGGACCATACTCCACTGTGAGCCAAACTCTATGTGTTCCAAGTCAATCTAGCCAGAAAAATCCGGTCTCTTCCTTCTCCTCCCCACTCAGGATGATGCCACGAAGCATAGAAAGTCACCCAATTCCCTGCCTGTGTTTTTGACAGAGATTAGTTGAAGACATGCAGGACATACTGGATAGGCAAACCATACTAGAGAGGAGGCCTGTATCAGGCAAGCAGAGCTCTCTGCCTGCCCCAGGCCTCCTCTCCAGTAAAAGGCAAGTCCCTTCAAAGAAGATGGCTGAGCTTCAGGCTACTGGGTAAGAAAGGGCCAGCATACTCCAAGCGCTGGGTGCTTGTTGGTCTTCCACATATGATGAAATTGCAAAGGTCTTTGAAGTAACTTTGTGCCTCATAATAGCAGGCAAAAGTAAAGCGTCCCTGCTTGGTGGCATTGTGACAATACAACAATAAATAATTAAAAGTTATTGAGAACTTGCTATGTGCTGAATGCAGTTGATACGATTTTTCATTATTTTATAAATCTGGAAACTGGCATACAGAGGTTAATTGGGTTAGCCATGGTGAAACAACTAGTCAGTGATTGAAGCCAGGATGCTTGGCTGTGGGCTCCAACACTCTCAACTAAAAGGAAGGGACTTTTAGTTTAGGTTTACATTAACCACCTACCCCCCTGGCCTTTGCAAGCAATGCCAGAAAGTAGGGTAGCTTCCAAAGCTAGAAGCTCCTTGCATGGGCCCCACTTAGAATGCTGTGTAGAACTTTATCCTCCAGGAGTATGAGGCCAAAAGATGCCATCTACAAGTCTCCGTGTGAGAGTGATGTGTGCATATGTGGATTTGTATATTAGTGTATGTGAGGGCATGTGAATGTGAGGGTTCCTGTGTGTGGTTACTTGTGTGAGTGTGTGCTAGAGTATGTGTCATTGTGTGTGCCTGAGTACAGAAGGATATGAAAGCATGAACGTGACTGGGATTGTGTATTAGTGTGTGGGTGAGAGTGATAGTATACTGGTGGTGGTGGTGTGCGGTTGATTTCCGGAGGAATTCATAATGACCCTGTACAGGATTTCCAAGGCTGCATATCTTTACGGGAGCAGAAATCCTATTTTACTACTGTTGAGTGGCCGGTAGATTGTAGCTGCTGACCTTGGGCTTAGAAGCCCAACGGTATAACTACTACACTACGAGGACTCCTTGGTAGTATAGTGGTGGTGGTGGTTTTGTGCCATGAGTCGATTTCCGACTCATAGCGACCCTGCAGTGTTTCCGAAGCTGTAAATCTTTATGGGAGCAGCAAGCCTCATCTTTCTCCCGCGGAAAGGCGTGTAGTTTCTAACTGCTGCCCTTGAGGTTAGCAACCCGACTCATAACCACTAAACTACCAGAGTATATTATTGTTGTTGTTTCTGTTAAGTGTTGTTGAATCTGTTCCGATTCTTAGCGACCCTGTGTAGTGTTTCCGAGGAGCGGCTGGTGAGCTTGAACCGTCCACCCTTTGGTTTAAACCGACTTTGCATTCCAGCAATTAACTCACAATGCCACACCATAACTCCACCAGAGTATACTGTTGTTAAGTGCTGTACAGTCGGATCCGACCCATAGTGACCCTGTATGTTGTTAAGTGTTGTCGAGTCGGTCCGACCCATAGCGACCCCGTACTGGGTTTCCTAGGAGCAGCTGGTGAGTTTGAACCGCTGACCTTAAGATTCAAATAGGTTTAGCAGTGCAGCGCATTAACCTGCAGCGCCACACCAGGATTCAAAGTAACCCTGTAATTGTTAAGTGCCATCGAGTCAGTTCCGGCCCATAGCGACCCTGTATGGGTTTCCGACGAGCAGGTGCTTCAGAAAGTTCGTAGGGGAAAAAAATTAAGTTCGTAGAAAAAAATTACTGTTTTTTTAAAATAAAAATTTCCACGAAATTTTTGAAGCCCCCTCATATATGGGTGGAGCCCTGGAGTGGCGCTGCAGGATAATGCACTTTACCTTAAGGTGGGTTTGAACAGCAGAGTCGGTGGTTCAAACTCAACAATACTCCCTCCTCGGAAACCCTATACAGGGTCTCTCTCTATGAATTGGAATCGACGGCACTTAACAACAACAACGTATATGCATGACTTTGAGAGCATATGTCAATGTTTGTGCTAAGCTTGGCCTTGTGTACAGGGATGGCCTTGGGTTCCAAAGCTGCCACCTTTGCCTTTCTCCAGATTGCGGGCCTGAGTGACTCACTCCCTGAGTTTTCTGCTCAGCCGGCGCCGCGCTCTCCCCTAAGTGCCATAGGACGAATAGATACGACGCTTCCTGTAGGGGTCCGACCCCTCGCTGAGGCAGCTTTCAGGCCACCTAAGGAGGTCCCTGCGGCGGCCCAGGTGTGAGGGCAAGCCAGCAGCGCGGACGCGGGGGCGGCGGAGACGGCCCCGGCGCTGGGCGGTGGCGCCGGCGCCAGCGCGGCCGGGCGGAGGTTGGAGCCGCCCGGTAAAGAGTGACTCACCACGCGGCGAGCTGGCGAACCCAGCGCCCCGACCCGGGCGGGGGCGGAGCGTGAACTCTCAGCAGTGGCCCTGCGCCAAGCGCGCCAGTCCTTGCCTCGCCCCACCTCAAGGAGCTTGCAGTTTCTGAAAGATGTATATGTCGTCTCGGATTCCCGGCTTGGTCGGCAGTTCCCACTCCCAGCGCGTGACCGACGGAGCGCTGACCCAAAGGAAAAAGCGCACACATCCAATGAAAACAATAATTTATTTAAATAATCTCTTCATATTGTAAAATCAACATTAAGAGCATGTTGTTTTCATAATAAATAACCCCAAAATACCTTTCATTTCAAGAACAAAGACTTTAGGATAAGATAATACAAATTCAAATCAGTAGCTTCATTTAACAGAGTTTTTTTTGGGGGGGGTAGGAAAAAGTAAAAGAGGTGGCTGAGGTCACTGCTAAACGGCAGTTTTCACAACTGGAGGTTTACAAAAAAGTCTGCAAAGATGAGTATTTTTATACAAATAAATCAGTGGGAAAATCTGCACACACACCTTTATTTACAAACTCCGTGTCGAAGAAGTCCAGGCTAATAATCCTGAATAGGTTTTAAAAAAGATAATTCAAGCACATTTTTTGCAATGTCCACATATTAAAAAATCATTTTTTTCCAACATCAAAATGAGGTCATCCGCAAAGGCACCTAAACTTTTAAAAAAGTAAAAATAAAAAAAATCCACTGGTGATTGATGGGGAGAAAGCTAAGGTAACGCTTAGGACAGCGCTTAGGCTGGGAGGGGACTCAGGGGGCTGCAAAAAGCAGGGCAGGAAAAAAAGCGGCGGGGCGGCCTGGGTCAAGGGGGCACGTGGGGCTGGCGGGCAAGCGAGACCCCAGGAGGTCAATAACCGAAGCGGCTGGAACTGCGCCTGGGGGCGGCCGAGGAGAAAGGGGCCTCTGAGCGCCCGACGCCTCGCGGGCGGGGGAGGCGGCCCTCTTTGGGGCTCGACTCGCGGCCCGGGGCGAGGACGGCGCCGGACGGACTCGCCGGGCGGGGAGGGGAGGGGAGGCAGGGCCGAGGCGGGGCTCGAAGCCGCCGAGGCCCAGGGCTCAGGTCGGCAATGTGGCTGCGGGTTGCGGCCCTTGCCAAGCCGCTGCAGTTCGGCTTCCCTAAGAAAAGCCGGAGCACCGTCCCCAGCCCGCTCGGTGGCCGTGCGAGGGGTGGGTGGTGGCTGCGGCCAGCAGTGAGAGCCTTCGACTCTGTAGGGTTAACACTGAGGCTAAATGGTCTCTACTCTGTTTCTGGCGCCAGCTCCCAGGATTAGAAAATAGTCCCCGCGCTAACCGGGGTGCCCCCGCCGCCGTGGTGATGGTGGTGGTGGTGATGGTGGTGGTGATGGGGCTGCGGGGTCTGTGTCGGGTGCAGCAGCGGCGCCGCAGCCTGCAGGTGGGACGCGGAGCCGGAGGCCTGGTGGTACCACGGGTAGTTGCCCAGGAAAGCCGAGGCCGCGCTGCTGGGGCTGGAGCCCGAACTGCCTGCACCGCTGCCACCGCTGCCTGGGCCGCCACCGCCTCCCATTCGAGGCGGCGCGCCGAAGTCCCAGGTGGCCGGCGCCGAGACCGGCGGTGAAGCACAGGGTGGTGACGCGCTGGCTCCCGGATGTTGCTCCGAGGGGATCTCGCCACTCTTCCACATCTTCTTGAATTTGGACCGGCGGTTCTGGAACCAGATTTTGACCTTTTTGAAAAAGGGACCAGAGCGTTAGTGGAGGCACCTCGGCATAGGGCAACTGTGTATGGGGGTAGCGGAGATCAGAATTACAGGCGGCTAGAGAGGTCCCCCAACACCTAGGCGGGTAATCCGGCCACGTGTAGCGGCCCCCCAGACTCAGATTGTTTCTGCTCTATTTGAGAGGCCGTGCTGAAAGGCCTGAGGCTTTAGGGGGGCTACGTGCAGTGATGGTGACAGCAGGAGAGATTTGCAAGGCCAGTTATTTTACCCGCTTAGTTAGTAGCGTGCGGATACACAACGTGGTACCGGATTTCTGCCCCAACAATGTCCCTTCCTTCTCTCCCACGCGGAGGCCCTCACAGGAATTTCAGCTTCGTGTCTAATACTTAAAAACCACTTAAAAAAAAACTTCCTTATGAACCTGCCTGCCTTCTGCAAGCCCTGGCTGGCGCCCACAACCTCCGCAGGCCGTGAGCCCCCACCTGAGTCTGGGTGAGGCCCAGGGACGCCGCCAGTTCGGCTCGCTCCGGTAGTGCCAGGTACTGAGTTTTTTGGAAGCGCCGTTGAAGAGCAGCGAGCTGGAAACTGGAGTAGATAGTACGGGGTTTCCGGACTTTCTTTGGCTTCCCGTTCACTATTCGTATTTCAGGCTCAAGGTCCTCCTTTTCTGCAACGAAACGCAACCATAAGAGCCGCGCAATCCGCCCCTCAACCCGCAAGAGATCCTGTGCGTCAGCAAGGTCCGGCGTGGGACTTGGCCTGAGCCGGAGAGCAGGTTCTTGGACACGCGGGACCGCGCCCCGGCGCAATTCGCAACGCGCGGGTCAAGTCTCCCAGAAGGCCGGCCAATCAAAGGGGAAGATAGGCGAACAACAGAGAGAAAGTAGAAGCGAGTGGAAAAGAAATCCTGTTACCCCGAGGCATGCACCACGCGCCCACTCGGCCTCTGGGGTCACCCGGTCCCACCAGTTGTGCGTGGAGGTATGTACCCGGTGACCACTGTGGAGGCTGGGGCGGGTAAAGTGCGCGGAGCGGGAGAAGAGCAGGGTTCCCGTTGGGCCTCTCCCTTCCACCCCAATGTTTTTATCCCACACATCTTAGTAACTAGACTGACTCGTCACCATTAACGCCAGTGTTCTGCATACCAGGCTCGTTGTTGGCCGGAGGCGAACTAGTCGCATAGGGCGCGTAGGAGGTGTAAGCTGCTGTATATCCCAGGTCGTAGCCGTTCTTGGCGGAGTAAGGGACGTTGTTGAGGCCGCTGGTATGGTACTGGTAGGAACCCATGTGCGAGTAGGGCGAGCCCCCGCTGCCGCCGCCGCCTGCCGGGTGTTGCTGATTGGTGTAGTAGCTGCTGTCGGTAGCTGTGGACACTGGAAGGGTCGGCGACTCCTGGGGCTTGTGTAGACTGCCGCTGCTGCCGTTGCTGCTGCCGGGACCGGCGCCGCCGCCGCCGCCGCTTGTAGGCTGCTGGTGCTGGTGGTACGTGCTGGAGGCCGTGATCTGGGTCGAGTGCATATCAGCCACCAAACTGTCAAAGACTCCAGTCATCCTGGCCGGGGTCGGGAAAGACCAGGGGTGGCAGGCGCGTGGGGGGAAGCCAGGCGCCTCCTCCGTCTCTCCCAGTCCTCTCCAGCAGCCAATGTAATTACGGGGGAGTGAGCGGGGGGGAGGAAAACAAGAAAAGTGGCTACGGTCTAGGCGCCTCCTCCTCCGGGGGAGGCGATCACCATGCACTGCTGTGGACAACTGCCGCCGGCCGCATCCTCTCCTCCTCTCGGAGGACTCGGCTTAGTGCCCAGCGCAAGCGCGGGCTCGGGCGGGGGGCGGACAGCGGAGGGGGCAGCGGTGGAAGGGCAGGACCGGGGCCCCGGAAGGCGGGAGCAGGTGAGCAGCCCCGAGCGGCTTTACGATTGTCTGCCAGGCGGGCTCCTGCAGGGTGGGCATTTAACACTCGTCACGTGAGCGCCAGCGACGTCACCTAGCAACAGCAAATCAGAAGCTCCCGGCCACGAGTGCGGGCTCCCCTGGACCGCCCGACTGGGGCGGGGGAGGGGGAGCTGGTGTCACCCGGGGCGCGCTGCAGCGGTCGCGGCTGAATGAGAGCTGCTAGGCCTAGTGGCCCCGGGGGGTGGGGGTGGGGGTGGTGTCCGGGTGTCCCGCGACCGGAGGACGGAAGCTGTGAAGACAGAGACTCAGGAAGAAGCAGTGGCATCTCCCATCTTATTCCGTGTGCAAGTGCCTATCAGTTCTAGAGAAACATACGTTCCTGTCCGAGCTGTTTTCAAACTCATTAGCCAGAATAAAGCGGCGTGAGAGCCCGGTCAACTCCAGCGCCGCTTTTTCTTCAAGTATCTGGCAGCCACTAGGCACTTGATGTAAATGATCCATTTGTTGTTGTTAAGTGCCGTCGAGTCGGTTCCGACTCATAGCGACCCTGTATAAGATTTCCGAGGAGCAGTTGTGACTTGGAACAGCCGAACTTGAGGTTAGCAGTCCTGTGCTTATCCTGTAGTGCCACAGCAAGGCTTCAAGTGATCCATAAACACCGTATAATAATAATACCGGCTTCCTACTATAACCCACAGGGATATTAAGACAATTAATTAGATCATATTTAAACGATTTCTCCTTCCTTGTTGCTTGAGAGAAAAAGGTATTACAGTAATAACACATTAGAAACCACTTTCCCCGACATGCAGAGGCTCCGAGTAATTACGTATATTTGCTGGCTAATTGACACCCAGAAAGTAATTCCTGAGAGTTCTTCCTTGGGGTAGAAATCTAGACGTCAACGTTCATTTTAACTTCAAATTCTGTGTTCCTAAAAAAACGAAGTGGAATAGTATTTAGGCGAGAGAATGAATAGTCTTGATACGAGATTTATCAAGTCGGCAAATTTATACCAATATAAAAAGCTTTATCCGGTGCATTTAATTAATCCTATTTAACACTTGTGTAGCACTGTAGGATAAGCACTGGACTGCTAACAGCAAGGTGGGCGGTTCAATCCCACTAAACTCTCCTCGGAAACCCTATACAAGAACCGATTTCACGGCACTTAACAACTCCCACGTTTGCACCTTAGGGCGGTCTTCTGTGATTTCGTCTTTTTATTAAAAAATATGAAGTGACGATCTCCTGTATAGGTCTGTAACTTGATATTGAGGCACGGGGCCCAGCAGTAGTTGCGGACGCCAAGTGTTGTGCAGGTCCTGTTGCTGTGCTTGGTTGGTGGCGCCACCTAGTGTGCACTGTGCAAAGCTACGGCGGGCCCAGTAGACAGTCTAATCACACCGAGGCGCCAGCCTCTGAAACCCCCCAAACGAGCAAAATAGTAATTAAAAGCCACAAAATTGTGCTAGTGCGCGCTATTTGAAGCACCCTTTCCTAAAAACATAACATGTCGCCGAAAGAACTTGTTATAACAACTGTCTAGAGGAAAACAAGTTGATACTCTGAAAAACATGATCTTTGGTCTTATTCCCCCAGAAAAAGCAAGAGTGTAATTAAATCTGTAGCATTCACAAAACTCACCTTTAGGGGAATAATGAGGCAGATAATCCCGCCTTCAAGTCTGCCTGGATTTAGTCCCCAGCCTTCATTTTTGGTTAAAGATGGCCAAAGATGAGTTTATCTGAAGCCACCACCACCACCACCACCACCAGGACACCATGATCCTGACAGGAAGCTCTCTGGTTGATTCCTGGCTCAGTTTCAGGATTACTCTCTGTAAATCAAGATAGCCTTGTGGTGTCTTTGCTATAAAATTCTAAATCTTTCTTTCTGCCAACACACAGGTAGCTGTTTTGACCTAAAATAGACTCCTTTTTAACCCTTGAAAATGAAATGTAAGAAACCTAATTGCAGTAGTCTTTCCTTCTGCTCCCTGTTCCTTTGTTTCCCCACCTGAATGAAGCATGTCAGCATAATACTTTTTCATGGTGACAAGTTGGTTGTATTTTGTTTGTACCTGAACTTTCATTAACAGCCTAAGACTGAGTAGTCTGGGATCCGGAAAATGGCATATTTCTGGAAGGCAATATATCTCTTTGTTGTTGTTGTTAAGTGCCCTTGAGTCAGTTCCAACTTACAGTGACCCTGTGTATAGTTTCTGAGGAGCGGCTGGTGAGTTTGAACCACCGACCTTGAGGCTTAAACCCACCTTGTGGTTCAGTGCTTATCCTACAGCGCCACACTAGGACTCCAAGGGAATATGTCTCTGATAAACAAAGGACTGTGTGTGTGTGTTTGAGGCAATGAGCAAGGAGAGAAAGAGAAGCAGAAGCTGTAACTATGTTTTGAGAGTCAAGTAAGGCCTTGAGTAAAATTCTCATTATTTGGCTACAACTTTGAGTTTCCCAGGTTATCTGCATCACAATCTCCAAATAATTTCCTCAGGGCCATTCAAAATCAGAACTACAGTCAGGTAAAGAATTGACTTTTTCCCAAGTTCAGACTGAGGATGCCTCTCTGCATAGTGATTTGAGAGGGTGTGAGCAGGGGAAGAGAGTGGTTTCACAGGAGGTTGGGGGAAGAGGGTGCCTGCCTGAGACTCAGATGGCTTCCTCATCTCAGGCATCTCTGTGTTCTAGCTTTCTCTGTGGTGAGTCATTCTTTCATTCCACAAGGATCTAGTGGAAGGCGGGGGTTAAGGGGAAGGAACCCTGTGTCTCTGTTCTGGCTTTGTGTCTTTCCAAGCTGGTTCAAAGGCTATCTGCTCACGGGTCTTGCTGTCTTCTCTGGGAGCTTCCCACAAACCTTTCACAAGGCAAAGAGTACACCATTCCCATTGTACAGAGGGCTGAGGTAGGGGAAACAGCTTCCTTTGAGTTGGATTCCCCACCCTCTTGCCTGGCAGAGGTCTTTCTCTGTTGCTATGACACATATCACCCTGAATGTGTCCTATGTCATCTGATCTTGGAAGCTAAGCAGGGTGGTAGTGATATGCCATGGAGTTGGTTCTGAAGCATAGTGACCCTGTACAGGGTTTCTGAGGCTGTAAATCTTTACGGGAGCAGAAAGCCTCATCTTTCTCCTGTGGAACAGCTGCTAGTTTTGAACTGCTTACCTTAAGGTTCACACACGGATTCATAACCACTACACTACCAGCAGGGTAGAGTCTGGTTAGAACTTGGATGGAAAACCACTTGGGAATACCTGATGCTGTAGACTTGTAAGGGGTCCTGGTGTTGCACTGTAGGATAATGCACTGGACTGCAAGATTGGTGGTTCAAATTCACCAGCTGCTCCTTGGAAACCCTATACAGGGTTGATATGAATCGAACTGACTCAATGGCACTTAACAACCACAACATGGCACAAATCACAGTATTTATTGCAAAACTTGGTTGAATAACTCTGGGATCCCAAGCAGATGGAGGGCGGTCCAGGAGAACAACTCTGCCCCTTGTTTTCAGCCCCCTGCTCCATACTGGCCTGGGTCAGAATTCCAGGGCTCCCCCTGACAGAGTGTTTTGCCTTTGCCTGGCTAACTGACTGCCTTCACTGATGCCAGTCTGAAAGGTTGGCAATTCAGATCTACTTCGAGGCTCCTAGAGAGAAAAGTCTAGCTATCTGCTCTGGTAAACATTGTTGTTAAATGCATTTGAATTGGTTGCAATTCATTATGACCCTGGATAGGGTTTCAGAGAGGCAGCTGATGGATTTGAACCACCAACCTTTTCCCCTTAGCCGGCCATACCAGGAATCACTGGAAAACCCTATGAGCACTTCTGTTTAGCCAGATTTCCACTAGAAGGTGCATGACAGCAACACCCGTTACACAAAAGCTGAGGAGGACCTTTTGAAAGAAGATTACCCCCCTGCGGGCAGGGAGCACTGGGTGGGCGCCAGGGTGCCCTTCTTGCACAGAAGGGACACGTTTACCACACTTAGCCTAACTGGGGGACCACGTGTACTACTGCAAGCTTGCCTTGTCCCCAGTTGCACATTCTCCCATGAGATGGGGGGCGGGGGCACGCGGGGCCATTTTCCTTGTCATGTCATTGGTCTGAGAGAGGCAATGTCTTTTCCGTACCATTTTTCTGTGCCCTTGGCCTGCACTTTAAAATCCCGTGGGGGTTCTTCTAGAACTCCAGGAGCTTGGGGCAGAGTAGAGTTTTGGATTCTGAGAACCCGAACCCTACCTATACATCACCAAACCCTTCCTTCCTTACTGGCCGATCACAGCTTCCTGGTAACAACTGCCAGATCCTGGCTCATTGCTAGTGTTCTCTATCTAGTTTTCCCTTCAGATTTGGGCCCTTAGGCGACGGGGTCCACGTCCTTGGATCCCTCATTTTCTCCTGCCTATTCCTGGCGATAAGTGAGAGAAAACAATGCAAATACATCCACTTGGAAAAATCCCCCGGAAAACCTTTTTAGGGGTCGTGAGTTCAGCCTCAGGTACTGAGATTGCAGAAATTAGCAGTGCATAGGGTGGGCAGGAGTCCTGGTGTGGCGCTAGGGGTTAATGCGCCAGACTGCAAAGCCGTTTGAACTGCAAAGTCGGCAGTTCAAGCGCACCAGTCGCTCCTTGGAAACCCTATACAGGGTCTCTATGGGTCGGAACCGACTCGGCGCCACTTAACAACAACACAACAGGGTGGGCAGCCCCTGGTTTTCTGACTTCCAATAATCCCCCTCTCCTCTTCCTCAAGGCCCCAGGTGCATCCTCACTTTTTGCCTCCAGCTCAAAGGATTGTCTCAGACTTTCGCATCTTTAGCAGTCTTCTCGGTCCCATGGGTTGAGTGTTGTTCCTTCCTGCTTTCTGTTCCAGGCGCTGGGGGTTCCAGTCTTCCTTCAGCTTACAGTCTAGTGGAGAAACAATACGGTGCAATAACTAGTTGTAATGGTCAGCATTTAGTGAGTATTTCCTGGACACCGGGCGCTCTGCCCGCCCATTTACATTCTTTATTTTATGAATATCCTAGTGGGTACAATGGTACCTACTCTATACCAGAATTCAAGGCTTAGAGAGACTGAATCACTTGCTTAAGGGCACTCAGCAGAGGGTTGACTCGAACACGAGTTCGTTTACTTTCGGGACTCGGTTTCGGGCCTGAAGAGCACGGAAGGTCGTGGCACCCTCCTGACCTCCCCCCAGACTGGTGTGCGGTGGGGCGGGTGCAAAGAGGCGGAGCACGCTTCTCCCGCTCAGACACTGCCCACTAGTGGGTGCGCGATGCCCCTGAGCAACCTGCGAGCCTGAGAGCGACCCTTGAGTGGTGGGTTCACAGTGCTAAGGCGCGCGCAGACTCGGGAGGGAGGGAGGCGCGCACAGACTCGAAAGCGGGAATCCCCTGGGAGATTAGGAGGTGCGTGGACACTGAGTTTGAGGGATTCCTGGGAGGATTTAGAGAGGACCCCCGAGCAGTTCGGTGGTCATTGCGGAGGGTGGGGAGAGACTTCCTCCTGGCCGTTTAGACTCCGCGCTCAAAACCGAGTTCCGGGGACCGGACATTTGGCCTTTGCTGGGATTTCTCCCGTGATTACCTTGGTTACCGGTTGGGGTGAAACCCAAGGGGCTTAAATGAGAAGCCAGGGCTCTTGACCCTCAGGGCCACCCAGAGTAGTGTCTCGCCACCTGCTTGACTGTCCCGGCGCACAGGCGCGGATCCTCAGCGCTCAGGCTAGAGAAACGTGTTCTCCTTAGGTTATCCCAAACTGTCAGATCTTTGTGCCTGGGTAGTGCCCAGGCCATGAACGCTAGCTAGCCCCCGCTCCCTATCCCAAGGACAAAAGGGCCAGATCTTCAGATTTTGGGATGTCCGTTTTGAATTTTTAGCAGCTCCCTCTTTCGTGGTTATCCAAACCAATGCAGTTGACAAGTCTGCTTTCAAAGCTGAGGATAAAAGAAAACCAGTCTCTGACTCCGCCTCCTTCTTCCCCTCCCCCTCCAGTTGATGCCTCAGGCAACGTTCGCGCTGAGGTGAGGGGTTGGGGTGGGGGAGTCAGGAGGACCCATGGTCTTTGTCCTGGGACGTCCTGCTGTTCCCCTTGTCCCCACAGGTTCCTAGAGGAGGGCTCCTGCTACCAAGTTGAAAAGGCAACTCCTCCCACTAGGAGGCAAGCCCTGTTGTTAAAGTGCCTTGGAGTCGGTTCCTACTCATGTTGTTGTCAGGTGCCAGGGTTTCCAAGGAGCGGCTGGTAAGTTTGAATTACTGACCTTGTGGTTCAAACCAACTTTCGCCGTGCAGTGCTTTAGCCCACAAGAGCCACACCAGGACTCCAAGCCCTGTATACCTGATGTTTACAACTGTGACCCATCTAGAGGGTTGTCAGTTCAGTATGCTTCTGGAACTTTCAGAGCCAATTTTGTTGTCTGCCTACAGATATTAGACCCTAGCCAGACCCATCTCACTCGTTTATTCTATGGTTAATGCAAACATGAGCACGCGCACACACACACACACAAGACCAGATGGGGAGAAAAAGAATTTGGAAAGAAACATCTGGAACTCTTGAGTACCCTTTTGGACCCACAGATTTTTGTGCTAGGAATATAAGCATTCTAACCCCAAATCTTCCTCTCACTCCTCCCTAACCTCCATCTCACCCCAATCACACTCTAAGGAGTTGTGCCAGCTATTACCTGAGCAAAGACTGGATGCTGACACATGGGCTTGGGAACTAGACTTTGTTGGGTTGAACCACTGCTGTTACTCTGTGGTCCTGGAAAAATACTGAATTTCTCTGTGCTTCAGTGTTGTTATCTGTAGAATGTAAGTGATAATAATGGCTTCTTCGTGGGGTTATTGCCTGTTTTCTCTGCTGCCCAATTTGACTTGAGAACTCACGTTCTTTGGTCTACAACTTTGCGAGTTGAATTTTAAGCTGATTTAGGCAGGAAAGGTGTTGTCCCATTGACCCCCTCTGTGCATTAGGAAGCTTTGTCCAGGTGGCAACTGAGCTGAGGGCAGAGCCCTGGTCCACCACCAGCTCGGGGTGGGGGAGTGGGGTGGGGGGCTGGCTACAAGACTGTAGTGGGTTGTCCTGGTATCTTTAGATGAAGTCAGGTGCTAGGTGGGGAAAGAATCCCTGGAAATAATGTTGGGTCACCTGAAGTTTTAAGTTTAGGCTAACACTATGAGACATTGGGTGACCCCTGTATGGTAAACCCAGCCAGTTCACCTCTTTGAAAATGTGGTGAGGTGGGGAGCCCTGCAGTTATTTACAGTAACTGACTGTTTCTCTGGCTAGCTTCGCCTTCCTCACTGCATCCTCCCCAATAAGAGGAAATAACTATTGTTAAAAAACTTACAAAGCAATGCATACTGGTTATCAAAGAATCAAATAATATTAAAGATATTTTAGGCAAAAGATCTCAACCAGTTTCTCCCAGGCATCAGTGGCATCTGTGCATTTGCATATGTTTACTTGTATATGAGTAAGCATATGCAAGCATCTATGTTTGTTTAAAAAATATGGGATCAAATGTTTCACATTATTATTTTAAATACATCTTGGCTTCCCATATCAGTAGTTACAGAGCAGCCACTTTTGTAAAAATAAATAAAAAAGTGCTGCATTAGGAATTCACAACAATTTATTTAATTATCCTCTTTTCCATTGACATTTAGATTTTCAGTATTTCACTCCTGTAAACAATACATGAGTGAATCTTCTCTGGAGCTCTTCCCATATGTCCAATGATTTCTGTAGGGTAGAATCCTATATAGTAACAGAATTGTGATGCAGCATTTTAATAGATACCACTATTTAATTTATTTAATAGATACCACTAAACCAGTTGCCCTGGAGTCTATTCCAACTCATGGTGATCCTGTGTGTCAGGATAGAATTGTGCTCCCTAGAGTTTTCAGTGACTGGTTATTCAGAAGTAGATTACTAGATCTTTCTCCAGAGATGCCTCTAGGATTTGAACCTTGAATCTTTTAGTTAGAAGTTGAACATGCACTACCCAGGACTCCAGATACCATTGGTGGTAGTTGTGGTAGTGTACCGTGGAGTCAGTTCTGACTCATAGTGACCCTGTGGAGGATTTCCAAGGCTGTAAGTTTTTATGTATCAGGATTGATAGGATTAGGAGAGAACAGCTTGATTGTATCTTGATTATATCAGGATTGTATCAAGATTGACATCGAAATTTAAAGAGACAGTATAGTTGTCTATAAAACCAAATGGCCACCCTCGTCTGTCTGTCATGCTGTGGTTGTTTGAGTTGCTGTGATTCTGAGGGCTCTGCCACCGGTATTTTAAATAACCAGCAGGGTCACCCATGGTGGACAGGTTTCAGATGAGCTACAAAACAAAGACAGACTAGGAAGAAAGAGTGACAAACTACTTCAGAATTGCTAGTCACTGAAAACTCTATGAATAGCAGAGAAACACTGTCAGATACAGGACTGGAAGGTGGGAAGGAACTCAGAATGCGACTGGGGAAAAAAATGCCTCCTCAAAGTAGAGTTGACCATGATGACGTGAATAGAGTTAAGCTTGGGGGAAAAAAAACTCAAAAAACCTTCATTTGCTGATGGGCCACAAATCAAAATGAAGAGAAACAGCTGTAAACATCCACTGAAAATCGGAACATGGAATGTAAGAAGTATGAATCTGGGAAAATTGGAAGTTGTCAAAAATGAAATGAAACACATCAACATCGATATCTTAGGCATTAGTGAGCTGAAATGGACTGGTATTGGCCATTTTGAATCTGACAACTACATGGTTTACTATGCAGGGAATGACAAATTGAAAAGGAATGGTGTTGCATTCATCGTCAAAAAGAACATATCCAGATCAGTCATGAGGTACAATGCTTGCTATAAGTGATAGGATAATATCCATGTGCCTACAGGGAAGCCCAGTTAATACCACTATTATTCAAATTTATGCACCAACCACTAAAGCCAGTGAGGATGAAATAGAAAAATTCTACCAGCTTCTTCAATCTGAAATTGATCAAACATGCAATCAAGATGTATTGCTCATTATTGGTGACTGGAATGCAAAAGTAGGGAGCAAAGAGGAGGGACCAGTAGTTGGAAAGTTTGGACTTGGTGATAGAAATGATGCTGGAGAACGAATGATAGATTTCTGCAAGACAAATGATTTGTTTATTTCAAATACCTTCTTTAGACAGCATAAGAGACGACTATACACATGGACTTCACCAGATGGAACACATAGAAATCAAATTGACTACATCTGTGGAAAGAGAAGATGGAAAAGCTCCATATCATCAGTGAAGACAAGGCCAGGGGCAGACTGTGGAACAGACCTTCAATAACTGATATGCAAATTCAAACTGAAGCTGAAGAAAATGAAAACAAGTCTACGAGAGCCAAAATATGACCTTGAATTTATCCCACCTGAATTTGGAGATCATCTGAAGAACAGATTTGATGCATTAAACACTAAAGACCGAAGACCAGAAGAGTTGTGGGATGACATCAAGAACATCATACATGAAGAGAGCAAAAAGTCATTAAGAAGACAAGAAAGAAGGAAAAGGTCAAAATGGATGTCAGAGGAGACTCTGAAACTTGTTCTCCAGCATAGAGAAGCTAAAGCAAATGGAAGAATTGAAGAGGTCCAAGAGCTGAACAGAAAATTTCAAAGATCAGCTTGAGAAGATAAAACCAAATACTATAATAACATATGCAAAGATTTAGAGTTAGAAAACCAAAAGGGAAGAACACGGTCAGCATTTATCAAGCTGAGGGAACTGAAATAAAAATTCAAGCCTCGACTTTCGTTATTGAAAGATTCTCTGGGCAAATTATTGTTACTATGTTTTAATGTTTTATTGTGAATTATATGATAGTTTACATGAGAGAACCTCAGTTCCATATTCATTCCATTGTATATCATTACATTGCAGTGGTTCTAATCCCCTCCTCCATGCATCGTCTTCCGACCAAAGGGCATATCCTAGAAGCCCGTGCTCTACACTCCCCCTTCCGCCCTCAGTCTTCGACCCACAGTTCCTCTCCCTCTCTGGATCCAAAGTCCCCAGTCACTTCATCCCTCCATGTCATCATCTCTTGTCTCCATCTCAGGTGGGGTCTTGTTCTTGGAATCTTATCCGTTGGTGGTCCCAGAGACCTCCGCTCCTAGACTAGAGAAATAATCGTTCTCTTCCTTGCTACAAAACATCTACCCTTGCATTTCCAACCCTCACAATCAGTCTTGATAACCATTATTCACTACAGTATCGCACGTAACCCATCTTTATTTCATTTCATCAGCTCCACCTAGACAAATTGGATAGTACTCACTGG
>NW_006408612.1:2382019-2410815 GCF_000296735.1 Chrysochloris asiatica
GGACAATATGTCCAAAGTATGAGAGACGAAGCTTAGCCATCTTGGCCTTCAAGGAGCACTCTGACTGCACTTCTTCCAAAACAGATCTATTGGTTCTTTTGGCAGTCCATGGCACTTTTATTTAGTATTCTCCTCCAACACCACAATTCAATGGCATCAATTCTTCTATGATCTTCCTTATTCACTGTCCAGCTTTCGCATCCATATGAGGCTACTGAAAATACCATGGCTTGGGTCAGGCGCACCTTAATATGCATAGCTTGTATTATTTGTGAAGTTGAGCATCTTTTTATATTGGCTGTTTAATTTTACTCTGTGAGTTGCCTGTTTATAGCCTTTGCCATTGGGTTGTTAACTTCAAGGTCAGCAGTTGGAAACTATCAGCAGTTCTGCAGGAGGAAGATGAGGTTTTCTGCTCCTGTAAAGATTTACAGCTTCAGAAACCCTATACAGGGTTGCTAGGAGTCAGAACTGACTCCATGGCACACTATTACCATCACCACCAGGTAATCCTTATATATTGTGGGCATTGACGATTATGTTTATATTGTTGTTGTTAAGTGCCTTTGAGTTGGTCTTGACTCATAATGACCCTATATAGGATCCAAGGAGAGACTTGTGGGTTTAACCTTTAGGTTACCAGTCCAATGCTTATCCTACAGTGCCACACCAGAACAATACAAACATCTATTTACTACATTATAGAGTCCTGGCATGGCACTGCAGGCTAATGCTCTGCTTGTGAAAGTTGGACAATGAGTAAGAAAGACCATAGAAAAATCAATGCATTTGAATTATGGTATTGGAGAAGAATATTACTAGTACCATGGACTGGCAGACTAAACAAATCTGGCTTGGAAGAAGTGAAGCCAGAATGTTCCTAGAAGTCAGGATTCTGAGACTTCATCTCCATATTGGACATGTTATCAGGAGGGACTGGTCCCTGGAGAAGGACATCATGCTTGGTAAAGCGGAGGGTCAGTGAAAAAGAAGAGTATCACCAAGGAGATGGATTAACACAGTGGCAGCAGCAATGGGCTCAAATATAACAATTGTGAGAGTGATGCTGGACTGGGCAGTATTTCGTTCTATCGTGCATAGGGTCACTATGAGTAAAAACCGACTCAATGACACTTAACAACAACAAACCCAAGATTACGAATTATTTCTTCATATTTTCTTCTCAGGCTTTTAGAGTAACTATAGTATAGTGGTTAAAAGTATGGACTCTGGGCTCCAATCCTAACTTGGACATTTGGTGGTTGTGTGAATTTGGGAAAGTAATTTAAATGACTGTTTAATCAGAATAATCTTCATCATTTGGACCATGCAAATGACAAGGCCTTAGAGAACCACCGATGGGAATGCAGAGCCATCTTTAGATCCAACACCTTCCTTGGATCAAGAAATACACTTCTTAAAGCTTTAGCATCTTTTATTTCAAAAAAGATATATACAGGAGCTTAACTTCCAAACCAATACCACGATCTTGGAGTCAGGATGCAATGACTTTAGCAGCAAATTACACAACATCTTTTATCTGGGAGAACCAGAGATTGAATTGAGACCCGAGCATAGAACTCAAGTCATTTGAACCCAAGGTGCATTCAGGCCATGAATAGAAATAAGCTGGCATAGCTGACTGTTATCATTGGGAACATAAGTCTTGAAAATGATCATTAGTGGGGTTCTGGCAGGTCTAAGCCCAAATCATATGTGTTTCCTTTTAAAGGTGATGGGTTGCAGAGGTTTTGTCACCCTGCCACGTGGGGCCCTCCCCTCCATGTCAGTGTCACTCTTGCCTTGGACACATGCTTATTATGCTTAGGAGTTGTCATGGAGTGGTAAGCCCACTTCCTAATATATTCTTTTTTGGATCTTTTTTTGGGATGAGCCAAGGCAAAAGCACAAAAGCAAGAAAACATGATGAAATCATTTCAAATGAGGGGAAAAAAGAAAAAAAGAGAGAGAGACTTCTAACTAAAATGGCTCAAATGACTTTTGTGTTTTGTTTTTTTAAAAGAAGACATACAAATGTAAGTGAAAATACTTTTTTTTGAGAGAGCATTATGGTTCAGTACAAGTCATTGCTTTTGCTTACTTGTGAGTCCTCAGCCTTGTTCTTTTTTCCTAGCTACCACATGCACACGTTTTTTTGTGTGTGTTTTTTTAAACTTTTTGTTGTGAATTGAGTGAAGGTTAACAAACAAGATTATCAGCTTTACATTCAACAAATTATACGCTTTGTTTCATCTCAATGATTACAATCCCCTCCCTGCAACAACAGTTATCCTAATTCCTCCCGGTGGCTTCCCCCTTTTACAGCTTATATTTCGCAAATGAACAAAACAAAAATATTTGATGTACATATACAAAACAAAAAAATATATATTCACTAAGTCCTAGAGCCCATGGCTGCTTGATCTTTACCTGCCATCGTCTCTGCTGTCTCCATTTTTCTAGGTAGGATCTTACGCTCCACTCATGCTCTTCCTTCTTGATGGTCCTGGGAGCATCTTTTCCTGAAATGAAAGATTAACTACTCCCTACTTTTAGTTATACATCTTCTGCAATTACAGTTGTGACAATTGCAATTAATCCTGCTAACAATTACTCATAATTGAGTCATAAAATCCTATCCATATCACCCCCTACCCCTTTTCACCAGATCCATCTGGAGAAGAGGAAAAGTATTCAGTGGGGATTCTACCTTACCACCTTCATTCTGAAACTAAGCACTCATGAAAGCTTGAAAGAGAGCCACTTTGTGCCTTTCCAGTCCCCCATTTTTGATAGCCAATGTCTAGATTGCCCATCACATAAGTAAGTTTTGAATTGATGATATGCTTGGCTCTATTTAGAACTGAGCACATTTGATCTCTACCCTCCACAAAAGGTTTAACACTAAGGAGTCCATGCCAAGGTTGTTGCCGTTTATGTATAAGACTGTAGTGACACTAGTGGTCAGTTAGGATGCTTGACTATTACAGCAACCCAATTCATGGTTGTGATGCTTGCCACTCAACTCTGATTAACAGCAACCCCATGTGACAGAACGGCTTTCTAGGTTGCAATCTTTTTTTTTTTTTTTTAAGTTTTTATTGTGGATTGAGTGAAAGTTTATAGGGCAGATCATCAGTTTTACATTCAACAAATCATACCCTTTGTTTCATTATAACGATTGTAATCCCCTCCATATACCATCAGATAACAGTATTTCTATATATATACTTTAGATCTTTTTTAAACATTCAGGCATATATAATAATTTACACCACAAATGGCACATTCTGCAAGTTGGCCTCCTGGCCACCAGTTTTTAGTCCCTTTCTTCCCAATAATCTAGAGTCCTCAACTGCTCCCTCTCTCTACATCCCCATCTCTGCCTGCATCTCTGGTGTCGCTGCTTCTCTGGATAAGCTTCCGCATTCTGCTTGTGCTCTTCTTCTCTCTTGATGGTCCTAGGGTCCTCTATTTTCTGGACTGTAATACTAACTACTCCCCTATTTTTGTTACAAAACTTTTACCTTTACAATTGTGACAGTTTCAATTAGTCATGATAACTATTACTCACTACTGAATCATAAGACTCTTATCCCCATCTCTTTTCACCAGACCCATCTAGACAAGATTAAAATGATTCAGTGGGGACTCTTTATTCCCCCACACACTCTTAGACTAAAATCCCCTTGAAACCTTGTAAGCCAGTCACTTCATGCTTCCATTGCCCCCACATTTTAAGTAGCCAATATCTAAGTTGCCAGTCCCTATCTACCCTGTGTACAGAGTGGATAGCATTGATACTTGATGTGAAAACTCTGCCCCTTTCTGTTGGTATTTAGAGTTACTACCTCCATGAGTATAGGTCAAGTGCATCAAATTGTAGCAATTTACCCTCCTTTCCTTCATCAAACATTTTTTTTTTTTTTTAATCTTCCTCTAGTCAAGTTCTAATTATCAAGCCACTGAGGCTAGGTCAAATGGGTACTATCTGCAAGTTTGGGTGTTCTTGTGCATCTCTCCTCACTTCATAGCAGCTGGATGCTTCACTCTTAGCTTTAGCTCTCTGTGGCTATGTCCTTGTCCATGGGCTCAGGTGTCCCCAGGTCTCACCACACTTTGGACCAACCAGCCCTTCCTCTTCTCTCTCTCATCTCCACGTCAATGGGAGTCTATGGACCGTGGTTGAACTCAGCCCATTGCTTCATTGCTGCTTTCCCCCCTCTTCCACTCACCAGTAGACCAATGTGGTTGCCAGCAAGCTCACATGCCTGCTCATGTGTTCCCTTTGAGTTTCAGTCTTAGAGGGGGTAGGTTGCAATCTTTGTGGCAGCAGATCTCTAGGTCTTTCTTCCTCAAAGTCACTGGGTAGATTTAAAGTGCTCCTTTAATTCATAGTTCATCCTAGTATAAGGAAAGTGCTGGTTTTTTTTGTTTGTTTGTTTTTTGTTTTTAATTCAACAAAGCAAAACTTCACTATAATATAAATAACCAAACCCTTGGTGGTGGTGGTGTGCTATGGAGTCGGTTCTGTTGCATAGCAACCCTGCATAGAGTTTCTGAGGATGTAAATCTTTACAGAAGCAGAAATCCTCATCTTTCTCCCATTGAATGGCTGGTAATTTTGAACAGCTGACCGACTGTGAGATTAGCAGCCCAACTTTGTAACCATTACGCAAACCCTTACACTCTCTCTATAGAAAAAGATTCTGTGAAAGGAAGTGGCAGTTAGACTTGACAGTCCTAACTCTTGTACCCTCATAGTTTCTCCCTAAGTAGTTAACTGTCCCTGTTGAGCTCAGTGGACGGTTACACACACACACACACACACACACACACATACACACACACACACACACACACATTTTTTCCCCTCATTATACTTTTGATATTCTCACTAAATGACTTTCTTAGTTACCTTAGTTAAATAACATCTGGAGAATCCTGAGATATTTAAGTGATATTTTACTAAAGATAACAAAAGGGAAACAAAATAACTTAGACTCACGTGGTCAAATACAGTAAGCTCTCTGTTGGCATAAACCAAATGTACCTTGTACAATATGACTGAATGAAAAAAAAATATAGTGACATATAAAAGACTTCAAGGATAAAAGAAAGGGACCAAAGCAAAGAGTTGAGAGATGAGCATTCCAAGAAGAAGGAATAGCATGTATAAATAAAGTTCTTAGGAATATTTGAGAAACTAGAAGGAAGCTAGTTGGATTGGACCACAGAAAATAAGAAGAAGATGCAAAGTAGGACTGGAAAAGTAGACTCATAAAGAATGATCAAGTAGGAAATATGTTAGTTTATTTACTTATGATTAGTACTAGAGTTAGAATTAAGTGCAAGGGTTGGGCTACAGTAAGACTTGGTCTTTTATTAGGGTTACAATTATTGGTCTTATGTAAAGGTAACAATTTTAGTTAGTTATTTCATCTTTTTCTTGACGTCTATTTGATTTCCTCTTCATCTGAAAGTTTTGTTAACTATATTGTATGAGTCAAGATTGTGTGTCAACTTGACTGGACCAGGATTCTCAGTGGTTTGGCAGTTGATATGTAGCTATTCCCATGATATGATTTGATGTGATAAACCAATAAAAGGATGAAAGAACCTGTGATATGCAGATGTTACAACCTTGCTTGCTGAAAGTGAAGAGGACTTAAAATACTGATGAAGATAAAAAACCATACCCTTCAATTTGGGTTGCACCTCAACATAAAGAAAACAAAAATTCTCACCACTGGACCAATAAACAACATTCTTATCAATGGAGAAAAGATTGAAGTTGTCTAAGACTTCATTTTGCTTGGATCAAGCATCAACATTCATGGAAGCAGCAGCTAACAAAGCAAACAATGTATTGCATTGAGCAAATCTGCTGCACAAGACCTTTTTAAAGAGTTGAAGAGCAAAGATTTCAGTTTGAGGACTAAAGTGTGTCTGACTCAAGCCATGGTATTTTCAGTAACCTCATATGTATGAGAAAGTTGGACAGTGAATAAGGAAGACCATAGGAGAATTGATGCAGTTGAGCTATGGTGTTGGAGGAGAATATTAAAACTACCATGGACTGCCAAATAACAAGCCAATCTGTGTTGGAAGATGTACAGCCAGAGTGCTCCCTGGAAGTCAGGATGGCCAGACTTCATCTCTCATACTTCAGAACCAGTTCCTAGAGAATGATATCAGGTTTGGCAAAATGGAGGGTTGGAGAAAAAGAGGAAGATCTCCAATGAGATGGATTGGCACAGTGGTAGCAGTGATGGCTCAGGTGTAGCAACAATAGTGAGGTTGGCCCAGGACCAGACAGTGTTTTGTTCTGTTGTGCATAAGGTTGCTATGAGTTGCTACCGACTCAATACCACCTAACCACAAACAACAACACCCTGAATCCCACCACCACCCTGATCTGATTTATGGGAGATTCCCAAAGGTGTGGCATGCAACACCTTTTATCTTATAAAAGATAAAAGCGAGAGACTTGGTCAGAGAAGGAAGGATCTACTACTACCAGGATAGAAGGGCCAGTCGTGGAGTGTGTACTTTGGACCTGGGGTCACTGCACAGTGAAGCTCCAAGGTCCAGAGAAAGATTGATGCCAAAATACATGAAGCTCTCGGAGGAATGCTGGGCCTACAGATGCTGAAAGGAGACAAGGACCTTTCCCAGAGTTGTTGCTCTGAATTAGGACTACTAGCCTTCTAAACTGGTTGTTAAAGTCATCCACTTGTATTTCTATTATAGCAGTTCTAGATAACTAAGGCATACATAATTCCCTCTTTTTACTTTATCTATTTTGTTGTTACAAATCGGTATTTCTGGTTTCCTATTTTCAGTTGTGTGGTTTTGTAGCTTTGTTTTACTTTGAGTGCTTTTATACTATCAACCTCATGGAAGCAGCAGTTAAGAAATCAAATCTGCTGCACTTTAAAGTGTTGAAGAACAAAGATCTCAGTTTGAGGACTAAGGTGCTTCTGACCCAAGCTATAGTATTTTCAAGCACCTCATATGTATGTGAAAATTGGACAACGACTAAGGAAGACTATAGAAGAACTGATGTTTTTGAGTTATGGAGTTGGAGAAGAATATTAAGAATATGGACTGCTAGAAGACAAACAAAATCTGTGGTGGATGAAGTACAACCAGAATACTCCTTAGAAGGCAGGATGGTGAGATTTCGTCTCTTACACTCTGGGCATATATCAGGAGGGAACAGTCCCTGGAGGAGGAGATACCATGCTTGGTAAAATGGAGGGACAGCGAGAAAGAGGAAGACCCCAATGAGATGGAGTGACACAGTGGCCGTAGGGATGGGCTCAAGTGCAACAATTGTGAGGATGATGCAGGCCCAGGCAGTGCTTAGTTCTGTTGTGCATCGGAATTAATTGCTGTTTTTGTGTGGTTTTCAATGTTTTGTTTCTTTTCTTAATTTGTTCCTGTAGAAGTTCTTCTAAAGTGTTTTCTGTGTTCTCCTTGTTTTCCTCTACCTATCTTTCAATCCTTTGAAGGTACCTAAATATCATTTTTAAAAATTCCTTGCCAAGTAGTTTTGACACCATTTCTAGTATTTTCTTTTCTGACTCTGTATTTTGGTTACTTGTTTGAGGAACTCTGTCTTGTTTTTTCATGTAAGTTGAAATTTCCTCCAAGCCAGTATGGTGTTGTATTTATATATTGAATTGACAATTGTGTGTTGTTGTGTTCTAAGGCAGTCACCACCTGTCTCTTGGTGGGTAGAGACTGGAAGTGTAAATGCAGTTCTCTGCTGTTTGTGGAGTTCATGTAGTTCAGGGTGGGTTCTCATGCCTCTAAAAGCAGGGGTGGTGCTCCTGGTGCCCGATCAGAGGCTATGCAGGAGGGGTGCTACTAGTCACAAGGTTGTGGAGGGTGGGGACTGGCCACACTTCCAGCTACCAGAAGGGCAAGGGTGAAGAGCATCTCTCTTGTCACCAAGTTCCAGCTGTGTCCGCAAAAGTTCAAGAAGGTCATGCTGATCCACATCAACTGACAGATTGCCCGTTTTTCTCTCTCACTGCTTCTGTTCAGCCCACCTCTCTGTCCTACCCTCTGGTGCTCAGGCTCCAGGACGATCACCATCTGTATCTGTTTCACTTGGTCTCTTGTGTCTTTGTTGTAGAGGGTCTGCTCAGTGTGTCTGCGACTCTTGTCATATTGTCCCAGAAGTTCTAATTCATTAATTTTTATCACTGGATAATATTCCGTTGTATGGCTGTATTGTTTATGCATTCACCTTCAACACTGAAACTTCAGGAGGATTACTTGACCAATGTTACTAAACAATATGTGTGTGTGTGTGTATACAATAAACCCTTTGCTGTGGACTCCATTCCAATCCATAGTGGCCTAGTAGAATTGTCCCATAGGGCTTCCAAGGTTGTAAATGTTTACCGAAGCTGACAGTCCACATCTTTCTCCATTGGAGCCTGAACTGCTGACGTTTTGATTAGCCACTGTGCTACTAAGGCTTTTTGAACAATGTTGTTGTTGTTAATGCCATCAAGTCAGTTCTGACTCATAGTGCCCCGACATAGGGTTTCTGAGGAATGGCTGGTGGGTTTGAACCCCTGACCTTGTGGTTAGCACTCCAGTGTTTACTGCTATTAAGTTGATTCTGACTCATTGTAACCCTGTATAGGGTGTTTGAGACCTTAAACATAGGAGTAGACAGCATCATCTTTCTCTAGTGGAGTTCCAGGTGGATTTGGACAGCTGTTTGAAACTGCTGGTGGTTTCAAGCTGCTGTGGCTTAGCAGCCCAATGCCTAACCCACAGTGCCACCAGGGTGACTTAAACAATATATGATGGTGGCAGTGGTGATTATGTGCCTTGTAGTCAGTTCCAATTCATAGCGACCCTGTATAGGGTTTCTGAGGTTGTAAATCTTTACGCGAGCAGAAAACCTCATCTTTTTCTCCCAAGGAGTGGCTGGTATATTTCAACGATTGACCTTGTAGTTAGCAGCTCAACTCATAACCCACTACACATTATCATAGCTCCTTAAACAATATGTATATGTTGTTAAGTGCCATCAAGTGAGTTCTGCCTCAGAGTTTCCGAGGAGCAGATGGTGAGTTTTGTATTGCCGACCTTGTGGTCCTGTGCTTACCATACAGTGTCACATCAAGCCTATAAATATGTGTATATGTAACCAGGCCCACTGCCATCAAGTTGATTCTGACTTCTGTTGTTGTTGTTAAGTGCCATGGAGTCGGTTCTGACTCATAGTGAGCCTGTATAAGGTTTCTTAGGAGTGACTGGGGAGTCCTGGTGTGGCACTGTAGGATAAGGACTGAGTTGCTAACTGCAAGATTGGTGGTTCAAAGCCACCAGCTTCTCCTTGGAAATCCTATACATGGTTGCTATGAGTCAGAACTGATTCCATGGCACTCAACAACAACTGGGTTTGAACTGCTGACCTTGTGGTTAGCAATACAGTGCTTATCATACAGCACCATACCAGGACTCACCAGTGACCCTATAAAAGTTTTCTGAGACTTTAAATCTTTATGGGAGCAGCTGGTCATGGCTGGTGTATGTTGGGTATGCTGTTAAATGGGAACCTAATTTGCTGTGTAAACTTTTACCAAAAGCATAATAATAATAATGATAAAAATAATAAAAATAATAAAAATAAAAGAAGGATTCTTGACTTCTTTGGCTTCAGTGATCCCAATCAGTGCTCAATCAAATGAAATCAGTATTTAACAAGTTCAGCAAAGGAAAGTTTGAGAACAGTTGAGATTGTTATTGTTGTTGGGGCCTATAAAGCCGATTTTCGACTCACAGACCCCACGTGACAGATGAGAACTGCCCCATAGGGATTTTTGAAAGCTGTAATCTTTACAGGAACAAATCGTCAAGCCTTTTTCCTGTGGAGCTGCTGGGGAGATTTGAACCAGCACCCATTCAGTTAGCAGCCAGACCTCTTAACCATTGTGCCCTAGGGTTTCTTTCAGTACATCCAGTCAATTCAGACCCGTAGCAACCCTGTGTAGGGTTTCCAAGGAGCAGTTGGTGAGCTTGAACCACCAACCTTGCAGTTCAAATGACTTTGCAGTCTGCTGCATTAGCCCCAGCGCCACACCAGGACTCCTCAGTAGAGATTAACATCTGAAAAAGAAGTGACAATAATGGCTTCCAGTGAGTGCTGATTTGGAAAACTGAAACCAGAGAGAATTAATAATCCTTCTGAGGTCTCATTGTGGAGGAGAATTGCCTGAGATGCTAACAAGGATTATTCGACACTAAAGCTCTATCTCGGAACCACTAAGTGGAGTAGAGTCTAAGACAGCAAGCCTGCAGACAGGCAGGGAAGGTGAGTGCCTCCGGCAGTGACTTAACTGGGTTCCATAGTTCACTGTGTGGCCTCTGGCATAGTCCACAAATGCTCAGGTTTGGATGAGGGATTAATTATCAATTGCTGCGCGCCATCATTGAGCTGATTCCGTCTCGTAGTGACTGCATATGACAAGGTTGTTGTTTTTAAGTGTCGTGGATTACACTCAGGGCTGCTAACCATAAGGTCAGAATTCAAACCTGCCAGCTGTTCTTTGGGAGAAAGATGAGGCTTTCTGCTCCTTTAAAGATTTGTTGTTGTTGTTGTTAGGTGCCATTGAGTCAGTACTGACTCATAGCAACCCTAAGCACAACAGAACGAAACACTGCCCCGTCCTGGGCCAACCTCACAATTGTAGCCGCGCTTGAGCCCATTGATGTTGCTAGTTGGCCAGTCCAACTCGTTTGGGGTCTTCCTCTTTTTCTCTGGTCCTCCATCTTATCAAACATGATATCCTTCTCCAGCAACTGGGCCCTCCTGACAACATGTCTGAAGTATGAGAAACTAAGTCTGGCCATCCTGGCCTCCAAATAGTGCTCTGGCTGCACTTTTTCCAACACAGATCTGCTTGTTCTTTTAGCAGCCCATGGCACTTTCAATATTCTTCTCCAACACCATAACTCAAAAGCATCAGTTCTTCTACGGTCTTCCTTATTCACTGTCCAGCTTTTGCATGCATATGAGATTATTGAAAATGCTATGGCTAGGGTCAGGCGCACCTTAGTCCTCAAGCTGACATCTTTGCTCTTCAACACTTTAAAAAGGTCTTGTGCAATGCCTTGGAAACCCTGTACAAGGTCACTATGAGTTGGAATCGACTCGATGGCACTTAACAACAACATTCTTTCATTCAAAACATATTTATTGATGGACATTTTGATCAAAGATTCAACCAAAAGGAGAGAAATGAAGAGCAGAATTTCAAATTCTTTATTTAATTTAAATTTTTTTCTTATCTTAACTATTCAATTTGTCCATTTGGAAAAAGGTTTGGGCAGAGATGGGCAATGGAATGATCACATGGGCTTAAATAGCCCAGCTGGCACTGAGGGCTGAACACTGGACTGCTAAATGCAGTGTCAGCAGTTGAAACTGATCAGCCACACCAATGGAGAAAGATGAGGTTGGTTGCTTTGGTAAAGACTTACAGTCTTGGAAACCCTACATAGAGTGGGTGTTTTTTTTTTTTTTTTTGGCTTAGAGTGGAGTGTAGACCCTGCACAGGTGGGCAGCAGATATGTGGTAGGGAGATTCTGTCTGTTTCCTTTGACCCGAGTCACCCCATTTACTCACACTTTCATCTAGTCTGATGCACCCTCGCTGACTAGACCATCCATGTACCATGTGACTTCAAAAATGAATATCAGATACTCTATGAACTGACTAATGTCTCTCATCAGTAGTCATATCTTTCTTCTACTTTCCATTCATTTAAACTCCATTCTATCATTTAGGGAGTCCTGGTGTGACGCTGTGGGCTAATGGGTCAGACTGCAAAGTCGTTTGAACTGCAATGTCAGTGGTTCAAGCTCACCAGCTGCTCCTTGGAAACAACAACAACACTATCATTTAGAACCGAGTCCTGTGGTCTCTTCCACCACTGAAGACATCTCTCACACAGAAGTTCAAGCCTTGTCTTGTGCTGCTCGCTGGTATGGCCAGGCCTTCATTTTGCCTTTCATTTCCTTCCTGGCCCTGGATCAGTCAGTCTATCTGTTCTTTCCTGGCATCTCTGTCATTTCAATTTGCTGCCCTTCTCTGATCAGTGCTTGTTACACCTGCAAGCCCAGCCTGTGTAATATGCTCTTCTTCCTTCTTAACCTTCAGAAATTCCACCTGCTTTTTGATTGATTCCAGCTTTTATGGATACAGTCTACTTGGGCTTGGTCCTCTTTAACTGAAATTAATTTTTCATGCTCTATCCCTTTGGCTTTTTAAAAACAATTGTGGTAAGATATAAATCAGTGCTGTTGAGTCAACACTGACTCATGTCGACCCCAATGTGTGTCAGAGTAGAACTGTGCTCCCTAATTTTTTTTTTTGGAAGTAGATTGCCAGTCCTTTCTTTGAAGGCATCTCTGGTTGGATGCGAACCTTCAACTTTTGGTTAGCTGCTGAACACGTTAACTGTTTGCACCACCCAGGTATTCTGTGGTAAAATATATGTAACATAAAATTGATCATTTAAACCATTTTCAAGAGTACACTTGAGTGGCATTAATTGCAATTGCAATGTTGTGCATCAGCATCACTATTTGTTTTCAAAACGTTTTCATCATTCCAAACAGAAACTCATTAAACATTACCTGCTTATTCCTGCCTTTCCCATGGCCCATGGTACCGTGTAATCTAATTAATGTCTCTATGAATTTGTGTATTTTAGATGATACTTCATAAGGAAACTTGGTGGCACAGTGATTGAGCTTTTGGTTGTTAATTGAAAAGTTGGTACTTCAAATCTACCAGCCATTCATTCTACAGGAGAAAGACGTGACGTCCACTTCCATAATGAGTTACATCCTTGGAAACCCTATGCAAGCTGTTCTACTTGGTCAGATGGGGTCACTATGAGTTGGAATCAACTTGATTGACACTAACAACAACATCTGTTGGTCTGTCATTCTATCTATCTATGAATGACAATTGCCTGGCATATAGTAAGGAGCACATTAGTGGTATCTATAGTTATTAGTGGCACTGTGGGTTAATGCGCCAGACTGCAAAGCCGTTTGAACTGCAAGGTCAGCAGTTCAAGCTCACCAGCTGCTCCTCGGAAAACCTATACAGGGTCACTATGGGTCGGAACTGACTCAACGGCACTTCACAATAACAACTAGTTACTGATCAGTAGTATAAAGTTAGAAGTTAGATTGCTGAGTCAGGCTTTGAGGGAGGTACTACTCAGGACTAGAGACTGGAGTGAAGATAACTAGGGAATTGAACAGCAGGGTTGGGGCAAGCATTAGATGTTTGGAGTTAGGGTTGGCTCTAGAAATGAAGCTTGATCCAACCCACTTATTGCAGATTTTCATTGACTGATGAGGGGATCAGGGAGAGAGCTAAAGGGGTCACAAAAGCAGTTTCCTTTGCCCCTAATCCATGAACACTGATATGTTCACCTGTGTTCCTACTCTCGCTTCCTTCCACCACCAAACCAGGTTGTCTGTAGACATAGAAGGTGCTGGAAAGAGCTAGGGAAGGTTCTGGGTAATCTGGACATGGATTGGAAGTGGTAAAGGCCGTAAACCCATTGCTGTTGAGTTGACTCCAATGCATAATGACTCTATAGGACAGACTAGAACTGCCCCATGGGGTTTCCTAGTCTGTAATCTTTATGGAAGCACTTTGCTACATCTGTTGTTACCTGTCTCTCAGGTCTCCTCCACATAATGACACTCTTGCTTCCCTAAGTGAGGAAACCCATGAGAAGTCTTGAGAGCAAGATTAGCTTGCAGCACAGTGGAGAGAATAACAATCTTCTCCCATGACTGGATGAACAGTGCCCAAGCTCAGGTGGTGGGCTAGGGTAGACATGTTCTTTATTGACGATCTCCTTGACCAGGTGGTCCATCAAGTTCACATACTTAGGTCCTGGTGCCATTTGCCTGACTGTATTCTCCTGTGTTAGTTATCATGGTCTCGTCATCTGTAGCTAGAGGCAGGTCTCTGAAGAGGTTGATTCTGAAGAGCAGGAAGGATGTGCAAGAAATGAAGAAGATGTGAGTTCCTAGAAGGTTAGCCTCCATTCATGAGCTCCCCAAAGATTTCTGGTCTAAACCTGATTTGAATGAGGTTGTTATTGTTGTTAGGTATCATGGAATCAGTTCTGACTAATAGTGAACCGATACACAGCAGAGGAAAACACTGCCCTGTCCTGTGCCGGCCTTACAATTGTTACATTACAGCCATAGCTGCTGTCACTGTGTTAACACATCTCCTTGGGTATCCTCTTTTTCTCTGACTCCCATTTTAGCAAGCATGATGTTCTTCAGGGACTGGTCCCTCCTGATAACATGTGGAAAGTATGAGAGATGAAGTTTCCCCATCCTGGCTTCTAAGGAGCTTTTGGCTTCACTTCTTCCTAGACAGGTTTATTTATTCTTCTTTCAGTCCATGGTACGTTTAATATTCTTCTGCAACACCATGATTCAGATGTATTGATTCTTCATTACTCATTGTCCAACTTTCAAATGCACATGAGGAAATTGAAACTACCATGGTGTGGCTCAGGCACACCCTAGTCCTCAAACTGATACCTTTGCTGTTGAACGCTTTAAAGAGATCTTTTACAGTCGATTTACCTAATGCAATATGTCGTTTGATTTCTTGACTGTTGATTGTGGATCTAAGCAGAACAAAGTCCTTGACAACTTCAGTCTTCTCTTCAATTATCATGATATTATTTATTGGTCCAGTTATGAGAATTTTTGTTTCCTTTACATTGCGATGTAATCCATACTGAAAGCAATAGGCTTTGATCTTCATCAGTATTTCAAGCAAGCAGGGTTGTATTATAGCAGGTTATTAATGAGTCTTCTTCCAATCTTGATGCCACATTCTTCATATAATCCAGTTTCTCACATTATTTGCTCAGCATACAGATTGACTATGTATGGTGAAAGGATACAACCCCGGAGCACATCTTCCCTGATTTTAAACCATTCAGTATCCCCTTGTTCTGTTCTAATGACTGCCTCTTGAGCTATTTATAGGCTCATCATGAGCACAATGAAATGTCTGGAATACCCAATGTTTGCAATGTTATCCATAGTTTGTCATGATCAATAGAGCACAAGTAAATGTCTTTCTGGTATTCTCTGCTTTCAGCCAAGATCCATCTGATGTCAGCAATGATAGCCATAGATAGTTCCATGACTTCTTCTGAATTTGGCTTGAATTTCTGGCAGTTCTCTGTAGATATAATGTTGCAGCTGTTGTTGAATGCGCTTCAGAACAATTTTACTTGCATGTGATAATAATGATATTATTTGATGATTTCTGCATTCCCTTGGGTGTCCTTTCTGGAATGTGAACAAATGTGGCTCTTTTTCAATGGGTTGGCCAGATAGCCGTCTTCCAAATTTCTTGTCATAGATGAGTGAGTGCCTCCACTGTTGCATCAGTTTGTTGAAAGATTTCAATTTGTATTCCATCAATTCCTGGAGCCTTGTTTTTCGCCTATGCCTTCATTGCAGCTTGGCCTTCTTCCTTTCTTGATCATATGCTACTTCTTGAAATGAATGAATATCGACTATTTCTTTTTGGTACAGTGACTCTGTATTCCTTCCATCTTCTTCTGATACTTTCTTCATTGTTCAATATTTTGCCCATAGAATCCTTCAATATTAGAAATTGAGGTTTAAAATTTTTCCTTCAGTTCTTTCAGCTTGTGAAATGTTGAGTGTGCGCTTCTATTTTGGTTTCCTAACTCCGGGTCTTTGCACAGTTTATTATTGTTAATACTGTACTTTGTCTTTTTGAGCTATCCTTTGAAATTTGCTCTTTAGCTCTTTATCTCCTCATTTCTTCCATTCACTTTATCTTTTCTATGTTCGAGAGCATGTTTCAGAATCAGGGTGTTGGTTGTTGGTAAGTACCATGGATTCGGTTCCGACTCATAGTGATCCTGCCCAGGGTTTCCGAGACTGTAAATCTTTATGGGAGCAGAATGCCTCATCTTTCTCCCGCGGAACAGCTGGTAGTTTCGAACTGCTGACCTTGAAGTTGGCAGCCTGACTCGTAACCACTACGCTACCAGAGCTCCTTTCAGAATCAGGCAGAAGGGTGGTAAAAGAATTTGTTCAAACATGGATAGGCGAATTGACCAAGGAAAAGAGCCAGACTGCCAGCATCATCATCAGGGCAGAAGTGATGAAGTTTTATATAATTTCAATTTCCTGTTCATTTCTTAAGCTGATTAGGACAAGCGCACAGATCCCATTTGATTATTCATATAATGCTTCCAGGACTCTTTGTGGGGCCTCACATGTTTATGCTGAGGGTGCTAGCTCTTGATGTTCTTGTGGCTGTGGGTGCAGTCCTGGCCACAAGGGCTAAGAAGCGGCTGGAGCCTTGAGGCCTTAGTGTTGTTGGTCCATTGTCTTCCAGAGCAGGGCTTAGATGTGCTACATCTGTAGTGTGTGTGTGTGTGTGTGTGTGTGTGTGTACAGGGGTATTTTATAAAGACCAAGGGATGCTTTTAAATTGTGGTTTAGGGACAGTGAAGAAATTTCTTTGAGGGCTATTTTAAGTGTCTGTAGTAAGAATAAAGGGAAAGGAAGTGAGCAAGCACATGGAGAGGTTGCTGGGCTCCAGTTGTGAAAATCTGCGTGAGGAAACACCAGAGGCATTTTCCTTACAGCTATGAATGGATTACGGAACACCCACCATTACCATTAGCATTTGATGTTGTTCCCAGTGTGTAGCCAGGGCAATTAAAGATAAAACAGAAATAAGATTTATAATACTGGGAAGGAGAAGACAAAACTTTATTATTTGCAGATGATATGATTTTCTACCCAGCCTATCAAGAGAATCAAATAAAAGAAGCTCCCAACTACTGGATTCAATAAAATAGTTTAGTATGTTGGCTATGTGAAGGATATATAGAGTCAAATCTAAACCTTTCTCACATACCAGCATTGATGGGCTTTAAATTATAATGCAAAGGGAGGGAAGAGGGAAAGAGGTCAACAGAGAGAGACACACACAAAGAGGAAGAGAGAGAAAGACTATATTCTGTAAAATAAACAAACCCCCAAATACCCAGGAAAAGTGAGAAATGTGCTAAGAGATCTATGTAAAGAAAGCTACAAAATCACTGAGAGTCATAATGAATCCGTGGAGAGCTGTACTAGGCTCTCTTTGCCTCTGGTGACACAGGAAGCACTAGTTATAACAAGTTAATATCTTCATTCATTAACTACTTATTATATTTGTACTATGTGCTCAGGGCTAGGGACTCACTGCTGAAAACCACAGACATGATCTTCACTTTTTGGAATTTACATTAGAAATAGAGGAGCTACACAATGAAAGAATGAACAAAAAAATTACAGAAACACAACTGATGAGTAAGTATCTGGGAGACATGGCTCTTCCCTTTGATTTCTTGTAATGGATTTCCTTGACAGACTCCTTTTTAGCTCTCTGAAATACACAAAAGGTGGTGCAAATGGTTAATGTGTCCAGCTGCTAATGGAAAGGTTGAACTTTTGAGTCCACCCAGAGGTACCTCAGAAGAAACACCAGTGACCTACCACTGGGAAACTAGCCATCATGGTGCATAGCTCTACTGTGACATACATAGGGGTACTTTGAGTCAGAGACAACTTATTGACAACTGTTTTTTTTAGTTTTTTTTTTTAATTACACATTTTTTTTCTCCAACTACAAATTGCCAATGTTCTGCTGCCATAAAGATTCACAGTCTCAGAAACTCTATATTAGGGTCTCTCTGAACTCGATGGTACAAAGCTGAAGCAGCAGAAGCATATCAACTTTGGAAATTTGCAAAATAAGTAGTGAATGATCAATCTGATTTAACTGACAAAAAATATGCAGACAGACACCATACAGTGCTTCATCTTCAGCTATGGGGGTCATAACTCTGTGAGTGCTGGACTCTTTTCTTTATACATAAATATTTTCCCTTTTCTTTCTACTTTAAAAATGTGATTCCTACATTGTTGTTGTTAAAGTTGGTTCTGAGCCTTTAAATCTCCTCTGAAGCAGAATATCTCATCTTTCTCTCGCAGAATGACTGGCAGCCTCGAGCTGCAGACCTTGTGGTCCACAGTCCAGGGCTTATTGTATGGAGCCACCACATGACAGACCAGAGGGCTTGGATTATGTCCCCTAGAGCAAGGACACCTCTGGGTTTTGTGTTCATCAAATCTGAATTTTCTTAATCATTCAGACAGAGGTTCTTGGTTCTAGAGACTGACAATCACCGTTTTTCCTGAAAATGCTGCTTAGCTTAAAAAGTTAACCTGGGATTCATTTTGTGGCACTGTAGAATTAGCACTGGACTGCTAACTTCAAAGTTGTCAGTTCAAACCTACGACACTATACAGGGCCGCCATGAGTCAGGACCAACTTTACCAACAACAACATTTATTGTTATAAAAGTGAACAAGGATAGAAGATACCATCACAGTATAAATGTATGGAACTTAACTTGGAAGTAAATCTGTGGCCACTATGTTTAATTCTAATATGCTTTTTCTTTTCCATTTTATATTATGTTATCTATTTATATTATAGGAATCTCTATACTTTTCATCTTCTTTATCCACACTGGGCACAGCCTGGATGAAAGTTTGCTTTACAATGTCTGCCCAAACCTTCCATCGTCTCCTTTCCTTTTACCCTGTCAGATTCTCCAAGGGGCCTTATAACTAACAGACAACGTTCAGCTTTAGAGAATAAAGGAAACTGATAACCATATTCTCCACAGTGTTTTCCTTTGATGCTCTATTTATACAGTGTGCTGAGTTCATGTGGGATTAATTTTTCTTCTGAGGCTTCACAAGTTGCCAACTGACACGTTGATTTTAATGAGGAAGGTAAATGTGGGCCAGGTGTGGCGGTGGGTCAGGTCTTCAAAAATGTTACTGTTTTGCCATGAGAGGAGGAGCTGAGGGTGCCATCCAAGAATCTGATGACCTCTTTCAAGAAGGAGACCTACCCCTATCTTTACCATCTCTGTACTCAGGGACGTGAGGACTCAAATGATAAATGGTTAGAGCTTGAAGGGAACTTTAACAATAGTCATTTCAACTTCTCCCTTAACAAATGAAGAAACCAAAGCCCTGAGAGGTGAAATGACTTCCCAAGGAAAATCCCAAGTTTTAGTGCAGTGGTATTATCAGTGGTCTCTCAGTGGTGCCAATGGTTAACACACTCATTGCTAACGTAAACATTGGAGGTTCAAGCCCACCTAGACGCACCTCAGAAGAAAGATCTGGTGGCCTACTTTTGAAAAAAAATCAGCCATTGAAAACCCTGTGGGGCACAGTTCTACTCTGACACACATGGGGGCACACTGAGTCGAAAATAATTCAATGGTAATTGGTACTGGTATTGGTCTTTCTAACACAGCACATTTCTTATAAACTTCAGAAGCTACTACTGGAATCTGAGCACAGGACTCTGGACAAGGCCCCTCTTGTGATCTCAGGAGTCTGGGAGAATAATTCATTTTAAAGTCACACAGAGACAGTGACAGATTCCTATGAGATAACGACAAACATATGAGATGCTGAAGTAGAAAAACACTCCCGGTGATGCAGCTGTGAAGAGGAAAACGCTGTATGCAATGCTTTCCTTGGACCAGGTGTGTGTTCAGCTTCAGGTGATTTAGGAGAGACAGGTGAGAGGATGTGTGAGACAGTAGGTGATCTCAAAAGACATAGGAATGCTTTACTATTCAGGTTCATGAAGGGGAAAAAAAAAAATCATGGAGGTCACATTTCTCACCTCTTATTTTTTAGCTTGAAAAACTTCAAATATACAGGGAAGTTGAAAGGGTAATGCAATAAAACCTGTACGTCTTCCACCTAGGTTTACCAGCTGTTAACATCTCAAAGTTGTAGACAGTGTGGCACTCTCCTTCAGCGTGCCTCCTTTGAGAATAATGACATGCTAAGTACTTCAGCATGCATCTCTGGAGGATAATGACATTCCCTTACATGACCACAAGACCATAATCACATGGAAGAAAATTAGCAATAATTCCAGTGTATAATCTGTATCCAATTCCCCCGCCCAATGTCTTTTTATAACTCTTAAAGATCCAAGATTCAATCAAGCAAGATCCATACATTATATTTGTTTGTTAAATCTTTCATGTCTTAATATAGGATAGTTGCTTCATCTTTGTTTTTTTCATGACATTGACTTTTTTCTTTTAATATATATACACAAAAACACGCAGCAATCATTTAAGCAACCAAAGGGCACATTTTGCAGACGAGCCTTCTGGCCACTGGCACCCAATCTTTCTCTTTCCATGAGTCTAGAATCCTCAGATGCTCTATCTAATCATGTCATCATCTCTGCATCTGTCTCTGGTATTGCTGCTTTTCTGGTTAGGATCCCAGACTCTTCCCTCCTAATGATACTAGGGTCCTCTGTTCCTGGAATATAAGATTAACTACTACTCCTGTTTTGTCACACAACTTCTACTTTTACACTTGTGACAACTGGAGTTGGTCATGATAATAATTATTCACTATTGAATCAAATGACTCCTATCCCCATCTCCTTTCACCAGACCCATCAGATAAGATGAAAAGTATTCAGTGGGGATTCTACTTTCCCCAGCTTTCTCTGAAACTAAACTCCCTCTCGAAACCTTGTAAGTCAGTCACTTCGTGCCTTTATAGCCCCCTGCATTTTAGGTAGCCAATGTCTAAGTTGCCTGGTCCTATCAACCCTGTGTACTAAGGGGATAGGCTTGATCCTTGAAGTGAAGCCTCCTTCCCTCTTGGTTGGTATTGTGAGCAACTACATCCATAAGTTAAGGTCCAGTTCATCAAATTGTACCAATTTACACTTGCTTCCTGTATAAAATTTCTTTATCTTCCTCTAGTTGAGTTCTGGTCATCAAGCCATTGAAGCTAGATCAAATGGGTACTACCAGCAAGTTTGTGTGTTCTTGTGCACCTCCCCCCAATTCATATCAGCTGGATGGTTCACTCTTAGCTCTAGCCCCCTGTGGCTAGGTCAGTGCCCATGGGCTCAGGGGTTCCCAAGTATCCCCAAACTTCAGCCCAATCATCCCTTTTGTCTTTCTCATTTCAAGGTCGACAGAAGTCTATGGAACAAGGTCAAACTCAGTCCATGTCTTCATTACTGCCCTTCCCCCACTTCCACTCACATGTAGACCAACGCCATCACCAGCGAGCTTGCAAGACTGCTCTTGTGTTCCCTCTGAGTTTTAGTCTTGGGAGGGGGTTTGTCCTGAAGGGACTTGATGGCTTGCCTTGTAGGCTCCCAGGTGAACAGCTTGCTTGTTATTGTAAAAGCCAAACAGACTTGCTTCCCCGCCCCCGCCACCAGCTGGTTTTTTCTTTCAAGAGCTATCTTCTGTTCCTCTAGCTGCTCTGGGTTGGTCTGCATGTTCTTTCAAGTGGGAATGTCCCACCTCAGAACGTTTTATATGGGGCTCAGAATTCCGTGTAAGGCCCTGTACTCTACAAAGTCTCCACAAGAAACCTGTTTCACTGGGCAAGTTCTACAACCCTTTTTTAGGTATTCCAATCAGTTATAAGCTGAAGATGGACTTACAAGGTTTCTGTAATAATATTTCCTGATATTCTTTTCTATACCACTCAAGTGTCTATTTTACATTAGTAGGCACGGAAACCAATATCCATAATACAATCAATCACCTTAACAATACTTCCCCTCTTTTACCCATTCACATTATGCTTTGATCCCTGTAATACAGAGTCCTGTTGTTCCGAGGTTGAGCATATATCCTTATTTACCTCTGTCCCATTTAGCCCTTGCAAGCCTTCTTATGTGTTCCCCTGTCTTCCCTGTTCTTCCATCCCTCTCCCCCTTGCCCTCCCTGGCCTCACCCAAACTGTCCACAACCTGTGCCTTACTATTCCTTGGATCCTAAGTATTTTTATTTCCAGCTTTCTGAGGAAGCGCCATACCATTCTCTAGAGTGGTTGAACCAATTTACAGTCCCACCAACAATGTAGGAGGGTCCCAGTCTCTCCATACCCTTGCCAGCATCTGTTGTCGTCTGCTTTTTGAAACCTCACTGTCATCACTGGTGTGAGATGATCTTTCATTGTTGTTTTGATTTGCATCTCTCTGACGACTAATGATGAACATTTCTTCATATGTTGTTGGCTGCCAGAATGTCTTCCTTGGTGAAGTGTCTGTTCATGTTCTGTGCCCATTTTTTAATTGGGTTTTTTGTCTTTTTCTTGTAGATGTACTGCAGTTTCCTATACATTTTAGAGATGAGTCCCTTGTCTGATGTGCCGTTGCAAAAGATTTTCTCCCAGTGTGGGCTTCCTTTTTACTCTTTTGGTGAATTGTTTTGATGCACATAAATATCTAATTTTTAGTCTGTCCCAGTCATTTAATGTGTTCTCTCTTTTTTGTGTGCTTTTTGCCATGTTTGATAGTCTATGTATGCCATATATTAGAGTCTTTAAGTTTGTCCCTATTTTTTTATTGATAATCTTTATAGTTCTAGGATTTACATTTAGATCTGTAATCCATATTGAGTTAGTTTTCGTATATGGTTTGAGATATAGGTATTGTTTCATTCTTTTGCAAATCAATTTCCAGTTTTGCCAGCGCCATTTGTTAAAGAGTCTATCTCTTCCCCATCCAGTGTATTTTGACTCTCTGTCAAAGATCAGGTGACTATGTGGATGGATTTACTTCAAGGTTCTCAATTCTGTTCCATTGATCTATGTGCTTTTCATTGTACCAATGCCAGGTTATTTTGACCACTGTGGCCCTGTAGTAATTCTTAAAGTCTGGCAGCGTGGGGCTTCCCACTTTGTTCTTTTTCTTAAGCTGTGCTTTGCTTATCTGAGGTCTCTTTCCCTTCCAAATACAGTTCATGATCGTTTTTTCCATCTCTTCAAAGAATGTTGTTGGAATCTGGATTGGGATCACATTATACCTGTAGATTGCTTTGGGTAGTAGTGACATTTTCACAATGTTAAGTCTTCCTATCCATGACATGGTACATTCTTCCATTTTTGTAAAGCTCTTTGGGCTTCTTGTAGTAGTGTTTTTTAGTTTTCTTTATATGGGTCTTTTGTTTCTCTGGTTATATTTATTCCTAAATACTTCGTTCTTTGGGTGGCTATTGTAAATGGTATTATTTCCCTTATTTCCCCTTTAGAGCTTTCTTTATCAGTATATAGGAATCCAACTGAATTTTCCAATGATTATCAGTAGTTATTTTGCTGAGTTTTTGGGATTTTTCTATGTATAGGATTATATCATCTGCAAATAGAGAAAGTTTTACTTCTTCTTTGCCAATTTGGATACCTTTAATCTCCCTTTCTTGCCTTTTAGCTCTGGCTAAGACTTCCAACACAATGTTGAATAGGAGAGGTGATAATGGACATCTTTGTCTGGTTCCTGTTTGCAGGGGGAATGCTTTTTAGTTTCTCACCATTGAGAGCGATGTTGGCTGTTGGTTTTGCATATATGCTCTAAATTATGTTGAGGAATTTTCCTTCAATTCCTGCATTTTTTTTTTTTTTTTTAAATCAGGAATGGGTACAGGATTTTACCAAATGCCTTTTCTGCATCAATTGATATAATCATGTGGTTTTTGTCCTTTTAAAAATTTATGTGGCAAATTATGTTGATTGCTTTTCAAATATTGAACCATTCTTGCGTCCCTGGTATTAATCCTGTTTGGTCATGATTTTTGATATGTTGTTGAGTATGTCTGACTTTGTAGAGAATTTTTGCCTCTGTGTTCATGAGGGATATTGGTGAATAATTTTCTTTTTTAGTGATGCCCTTCCCTGGTTTTGGTATGAGGATTATGCTTGACTTTAAAGACCATGTGACTATCTTATATCCACTTCAGGGTTAGCATCCATTTATGTTGATTGCCAAATCAGTAATTACATCATGGATTTCAAAATGATTATTTTTCCAGCCCTTCTATATTTATTAAGGGAACATGGTCATGGTGGTTCTGTGGGATAAACTCTGAACTGCAAACTGCAAGGTCAGTAGTTTGAATATACTGTCACCCTGAGGGAAAAAGATGAGGTTTTCTGCTCCCACAAATATTTACAGCCTCAGAAACCCTATACAGGTTTGCTATGAGTCTAAATCAACTCATGACACTTACCAACAACAGCAACATTTATTATGTGACATTCTTCTGAAAAAAACTCTTTCTCTCTCTTCTCTTCTTTGTCTTTTTCTTATTTTCAAAAAGTTTTTATTGTGAATTAAGTGATAGTTTACATGAGAGAATATCAGCTTTACATTCATCCTATCATATTTTGTTTCATTGCAATGATTACAATCCTCTTCATGCATCATCATTCAATAGCATTTGCTTCCATTCCCCCCCCCCCCTTTTTTTTTTTTTTTATGTACACCAAAGCACTCAAGAATGTATAACCATTCAAACAACCAAAGGGTATACCCTGCAATTCTGCTCCCCGGTTGCCAGCCTACAGCCCTTCTCTCTCCTTGAATCCAGAGTCCCCAGCCACTCTATCTCTTCATGTCATCGTCTCTGCCTCCATCTCTGGCATCGCTTCTTCTCTGGATAGGGTCCTTTCCTCCTCTCTTCTCCTTTAATGGTCCCAGGATCATCAGCTCCTGGACTCCAAGAGCAACCACTCACCTCCTTTTGTTATAAAATGTCTATCTTTACATTTGCAACACTCACAATCAGTCCTGATAGCAATTATTCACTATTGTACCCCAAGAGTCTTATCACCATCTCCTTTCACCAGCCCTAGGCAGATTGGACACCGCTCATTTGAGATTGTACCTTCCCTCTGAAACTAGGCTCCCTCTTGAAAGCTTATAAGCTAGTCACTTTGTGCCTTTGTAGCGCCTCCCCCCCCACCCCCCATTTTGGGTCGCCAATGTCCAAGTTGCCCATCCCTGTCAACCCTGTGTACTGAAGGGGTGGGAATGAACCTTGCCGTAAAGATTCGTTTCCTCTTTTAAGCTACTCTTATAGCAGTTTTCGATCTGAATGTGTTATAGCAGTTTTAGATCTGAGAGTGTTACAACAGCTTTAGATCCATCACCGAAGAAACCAAGGCCACTCAGAGAGGTGAAGCAGTTTCAGATTTTATTAAGCTGGCTGGCTCAGAGAGGAGCTAACTTCTCCAGATTCTAGCCCCAAGTGCAGGTCAGTACAGGCTTATATGGGGATAGACTCAGGGAGGGGCCGTGTTGCGGGTCTGTTTGAAGACAGGAGGGAAACCAGAAGTTTGGTCCGGCTCGGTAACCTGATTAGCATTCTAGCTTGTCTCCTGGGAGGAGAAGGCAGTGAATGTTTTTTACCTTTTCCTGTTCACTAGTACATTCATAAGTACAGGTCAAGTTCACCAAATTGTAGCAGATTACACTTTTTATCCTCTTCCATCTGTCTTTTAAGTGTCATTGTAGACCATGATTTTTTTTTTTTTTTTAAACAGCTTATTGTGCTATAACCCACTACCATCCTTTTTTTCCTGTATTCTATTTGCTGCTCAACTTGTTAAGGAGCTCTGGTAGCATAGTGCTTATGAGTCAGGCTACTAACCTCAAGGTCAGCAGTTTGAAATACCAGCTGTTCCATGGAAGAAAGATGAGGCAATCATCTCCTGTAAACATTTACAGCCTTGGAAACTCTACGCAGTGTCTCTATGAGTTGGAACCAACTCCATGGCACACTGCTAAACTTGTTAAAAATTTGATTCCAGATCTAGGGCAGGGAAAATACAAGTGAGCCTTTTGATGTATTGTTGGTTGGCCCAGAAAGCAGTGAAATGCTTAAAGACCAACTGGGATATGTCAGAAAGTTACAAGAGCGATGGCAGCTGCTATCCACATTTTGTAGTCTTGTAGGATATGCACTGGACTGGTAACCACAAGGTTGGTGGTTCAAGCCTACTGATTGCTCTAGGAAATCCTACACAGGGTCACTATAAGTTGAGCTGACTCGATGGCACTTAACAACAACAACAAAGACCTGGAATCAGGGAGCCCTGATGGCTCTTCTGTGGGCAAGGCATTGGGCTGCTAACCGCGGGTGGGCTAGGCAGTTCAGCGGTTCAAACCGGACAGCTACTCTGCAGGAGAAAGACGAGGCTGATGACTCCTGTAAAGATTTACAGTCTTGAATTGGAATGATGGCACAAGGGTTTTTTTTTGTTAGGCCTGGAATCAGGATTTCATCAAAAGCTTCACATTCTAGGTAGTTAATCTCCTCACTGGGGCACATTTACACGAAACTCTCCCGCCGCCCCCCACCCCCCCAAATTACCACAAATTGTAGTGCTATTTTTTCTGAGATATAGAAAGAATTCACTTCCTTGATCTTAAATTAGGTAAATCAGGATGGAATGTGGTTGTTAATTGCCCTTGAGTCAGTTTCGACTCACAGCAACCCTGTATAGGGTTTCCAAGGAGCGGCTGGTAGATTTGAACCACCAATCTTGTGGTTAGCAGTCCAGTGCTTATCCTACCACACCACATCAGTCATTAATAAGAATTTCTGAAGGAGTCTCAAGCATTAAAAAATAAACAAACCCAAACTGATTGTCTTTGAGGGGGTCACGTAATCTAGGAGGTAGATATTCAAGGAAGTGTTGAACCTGGAATATGGAATGATCAGTTTTGTGGAAAAATCACACCTGTAAATTCTGACAAATGGTCTCCATCAGATTCAAAATTGAATGGAAAAATACATATAAAAGAGGTTTTTGCAGTATTGGTTGTGATCAGTTATATTGGTTGGCTGAGGGAGTCTTGATGTGCTGCTTGCTGCAGGATGATGTGCTGGACTCCCAGGTCAGTTTGAACTGCAAGGTTGGCTGTTCAAACCCACCAGCCACTCCTCGGAAACCCCATACAAGGTCACACTATAGGTCGGAACTGACTCATGGCACTTAACAACAACAACAAAGGAAGTAAAGTCTGGTGTTCTGCTTCCTCAAATCAGCCAATGAAAACCTTATGGATCACAACAGAAGACTGATAAAGCGCTGGAAGATGAGTCCTCTAGATTGGAAAGCACTCCACCATAGCCACAAAAGAGTGACGAGCAAGAGATGAGGAGGAGGAAGAGGAGGAGGAGAAGGAAGAAGAAGAGATAGAGGGAAGAATGAGAATGGAAGACAATAAGAGATGTGAGAGAACACTTTAGACATCAGGAGATAAAAGACTGTGGAAACCAGAAAGAGGAAATAAATGGAGGGAGATTTATAGGAAGAAAGCAGGAACAGGATACTTAACTGCAGAAGAGAAAGATCATTTTATTTTGCCCATTCAGCAGGATTCAAATTGTCTATCTAATACTCACTCTCTACTTAATACAACATTTTTGATTTGTGCTTCTATATTAAAGAAACTAAATAGTATCTTTTATTTCTTAGAAAGGATGGGGTGGGGCTGGATGGATTGTGTTCCCTTTGGGGGGCTATCCCAGGGATGTCCTGGTGTGGTGCTGTAGAATAAGCACTAGATAAATGCCAACCACAAGGTCAGTGGTTTAAATCCACCAGCTGTTCTTTGGAAACCCTATATAGGGTTACTATGAGTTGGAACCGACTTGACAGCACTTAACAACAACAACAACAACAACCCAGGGGTGAGGCACATTTTACCTGAGGGGTGGGAGGTCCATGAATAATAGCAAGAGTGATGTTCAAGAGACCAAGTTTGAGTCTGGGTCAGGTCTGGGTCGGTGGTTGTTGTTGTTAAGTGTCGTCAAGTCAGTGACCCTATGAACAACAGCGACCCGTAGCACAACAGAACAAAATACTGTTCTGCGACATCTTCGCAGTGGTTGTTACGTCTGAGGTCATTGTTGCAGCCACTATGTCACTCCATCTCACTGAGGGTTTTAATCTTTCTTGCTGACACTCTATTAGGCATGATGCCCTTCTCCAGGGATTAGTCCATCCTAGGGGCATGTCCAAAGTACTTGAGACAAAATCTCACCATCCTGGCTTCTAAGAATCATTCTGGCTGTATGATAGATTGGTTCGTTCTTTTGGCAGTCAGTTGTCGATGGTATGTTTAATATTCTTCACCAACACCTTAATTGAAATAAATTCTTCTTTAGTCTTCCTTATTCATTGTCCAGCTTTCCACATGCATATGAAGCTATTGAAAATACCATGGCTTGGGTTAAGTGCACCTTAGTTCTCTAAGTCATATGTTTGTTCTTGAACAATTTTTAGTCAATTTTCCCAGTGCAATATGTTGTTTGATTTTTTGACTGCTGCTTCCATGAGCAATGATTAGTAAATGGAAACTCTGTGGTTTACAGGGGAATATTGTCTGGTATAGTGCTGGAAGATCAGGCCCCAAGGTTGGAAGGCACTCAAAATGCACACTGGTTGCACTATAAATTTGGAAGATGGCACAGGAATTGGGAAAAGTTATGCTCTGTTGTACACAGGATTGCCATAAGCCACAGTCAAGTTATCAGTGACTAACATTAACGTGAAATGAACCTAGGCTTTCCATAGGGGATAGAAAATGTAATGTGTAGCCACATGAGATGGATAAGACTAATAAGACTTTGATTATGAGAATTGGGATTATGCACTTTGCCCTGATTCAAAATAGAATCCAGTTAGAGGCAGTCTAATAAAGGAGCTCTGGTAGCGTAGTGGTTACGAATCGGGCTGCGAACCTTAAGGTCAGCGGTTCGAAACTACCAGCCGCTCCGCGGGAGAAAGAT
>NW_006408612.1:2413540-2421312 GCF_000296735.1 Chrysochloris asiatica
AACCATGTGGTCATCAGATTCAAAATGGCCAATATCAGTCCATTTTAGCTCACTAATGCCTAAGATATCCATGTCTATGCTTTCCATTTCATTTTTGACAACTTCCAATTTTCCTAGATTCATACTTCATACATTCCATGTTCTGATTTTCAATGGATGTTTACAGCTATTTCTCTTCATTTTGAGTTGTGTCCCATCAGCAAATGAAGGTCCCACGGGCTTTTCTCCCACGCATTTCACGGTCAGCTCTACTTTGAGGAGGCAGCTCTTTCCCATTTGCATTTTGAGTGCCTTCCAACCTGACGGGCTCATTTTCCAGCACTATATCTGACTGTTTTTCTGCTATTCATAAGGTTTTCAGTGACTAAATATTTGGAAGTATTTTGTCACTCTTTCTTCCTAGTCTGTCTTCGTTTGGAAGCTCATCTGAAACCTGTCCACCATGGGTGACCCTGCTGGTATTTAAAATACCGGTGGCATAGCTTTCAGAATCACAGCAACTCACAAGCCACCACAGTACGACAAACTGACAGATGAATGGTGGATAGTTTAAGGAATATCAGTCCCACAAAAAGGATTCTATTGTCAAATAAATTTGGGAAACAGTACATAGTGTTGCTCTTGGAAATTCATAGCAACACTTAGCAAGTTAAAGCCATTGTAAATTTCTGTAGTAAGGAAACAGGTTTAATTTGCTTAGCCCAGTCTTTCCCAAATTCACTTGCTATAGTGAGTTGAATGGTGACCTCCAGGAATTTGTTCATGTCAAATTCCTGGAACCTATGACTATCACCTTATTTGGAAAAAGAATCTTTGCATATACAATTAAATCAAACTTGTGATGAGATTATCTTGGACAGGCTGGGTAGATAAGTGTTCTTATAGGAGCAGACTTTTGAGACATGACAGAGGAGTTAAGAGAGATGCAGGGAAGGATATGTGAAAATGGAGGCAGAGATTGGAGTGATGTGGCCACAAGCTAAGAAAGCCCACAGATGCTGACAGCTACCAGAAGCTGGAAGAGACAAGGAAAGATTTTCCCTTGGAACCTCCAGAAGGAGCATATGGTCCTCCTGACACCTTGATTGTGGACTTCTGGCTTCCAGAATTGTGATGTGAGAGAACACAGTTCTCTTGTCTTCCTCCACCCCGTTTGTGGTAGTGTTGTGGCAGCTGTAGGACACGAAGGGTTAATGCGCTAGACTGCAAAGTTGGTTTGAACTGAAAAGTCGGTGGTTCAAGCTCAACAACTGCTTCTCGGAAACCCTATATAGGGTTGTTATGGGTCAGAACTGACTCCATGGCACTTAACAACATAAAATGGGGCAAGATATTTTTCTTCTAAATTGTTGTGTGCTGTGGAGACGGTCCCGACTCATAGCGACCCTGTATAGGGTTTCCGAGGCTGTAAATCTTTACGGGAGCAGAAAGCATCATATTTCTCCTGTGGAACAGCTGGTAGTTTCGAACTGCTGACCTTGAGGTTCACAGCCCGATTCTTAACTACTAAGCTATGGAAAAGATAGATATTTCTTATATCCATAACTTCCAAGATCTTATATTTAAGGTTACTTTTTCAATTACTTTTGATCAAGTAAGATACTGTAAAGGAGTCCTAGTGGTACAGTGGTTAAAGCATTAGCTGTCAACCAAAGGTCAGTGGTTCAAACCTTCTATCCACTCCATGAGAGACAGGTGTGACAGTCGGCATCTATAAACATCAAAGCTTTGGAAATCCCATAGGGCAGTTCTCCTCCGTCCTATGTTGTTGTTGTTATGTGCCGTGGAGTTGGTTCCGACTCATAGCGACCCTGTATAGGGTTTCCGAGGTTGTCAATCTTTATGGAAGCAGAAAGCCTCATCTTTCTCCTGTGGAACAGCTGGTAGTTTCGAACTGCTGACCCTGAGGTTAGCAGCCTGATTGGTAACCACTATGCTATCAGAGCTCCTTCCTCTGTCCTATTGGGATGCTATAATTAGGAATGATCAATGGCAGTGAGTTTGGTTTTGGTTTGGTAGATAGGTCATCTGATGTTATAGATAAAGGGAGGGAGGGCATCTGCAATAATAGAAATAGTGCTGCTATAAGTGTTTTCAAGTTGGTCCTGACTCATACAGACCTTGTATGGGGTTTCCAAGGCTATACATCTTTGAGAGAGCAGAAAGCCTCATCTTTCTACCATGGAGTTGCTGATGGGCTCAAACCACCAACCTTGTGGTTCACAGATCAGTGGTTTTCATACAGAGACTAGAAATCCAAATTCAGGCACCAACTCTAGGGAAAGGTTTTCTTTTTGTTAACTAGGGAAACTTCTGTTTCCTGGTTCCTCTGTGTTGCTCATCTCTGCTTGCCTAATCTGCTTCTTTTATATCTTGTAAGAGGAGTCCTGGCGTGGTGCTGTGGGCTAATGCATCAAACAGCAAAATCATTTGAACTGCAAGGTCGGTGGTTCAAGCTCACCAGCTGCTCCTTGGAAATCTTATACAGGGTCGCTGAAACCCTACACAGGTTTGCTATGAGTTGGAATTAATTCGACTGCATTTAACAACAACAACAGATTGACTCAAGACACACTCCATACGAATCATATCTCATTAACATAACAAAGACAACTCATCCCCCAATGGGGTTATAACTACTGGGGGTTATAACTACTGGCATAGATGTTGTTGTGAAGTGCCATCGCATTGATTCTGACTCATAGCGACCCTGTATAGGGTTTCCAAGGAGCAGCTGGTGAGCTTGAACCGCAAACCTTGCAGTTCAAATGGCTTTGCAGTCTGGCATATTAACCCACAGCACCACACCAGGACTCCATAGACAGAGGTCAGTATTTATAACACGTATTTGGTGGGGGGCATATTCAATCTATCCAGAGGGGAAAGGCATGTTTAACACAAATTTAGCCATTATTTTTGGGAGTATGAGGTAGAGCTCTGAAATAGCTTGTTTGCCATTTATTCTAACTGTCTTGTAATCTGTATTGAAGAGGTTGGAAAGCTTAAAATGACATTGTTAGACTCTCTTACATATGAATTTGAATGTATTCCAGATTCCAACAATCAGATGCACTTGCACAAAACTTGATGTTTATGCAATGAGACATTTATTTTTATTTGTGGACTGTAGCAAAGGGGATCTTTAATAGCGACATCCTGACAAGCTGGCAGCTTCCTGAGTAGAGAAGAGATGGCATGATTCTGCACCGGGCAGTGGTAGTGGCAGAGCCAGAATTGGCTTGTGGCTTTTTTTTTTTTTTTTTTTTAACCAATCTTCTGGTGTGGCTTTGGAATTATTCCTGGAAGCTCAGCTTAGCGTCTGTTTCTTGCCAAGTCCTCCTCCCCTCTTGTCACTTCAGTGATTATGGATGTTATATGACACCCTATTATAAATCTCCTCTTGCTCTAATTTGTCAGAGTAGATTCTGTCTTCTGCCACCAGATCTTTACTGGTTCCCTATTGTTGTGATATCCCAAAGATATCACAAGTGGGTAGCTTTAAAGAATAGACATTCATTTTCTCACCATTTAGGAGGCTAGAAGTCCAAATTCAGGGTCCTGGCTATAGGGGAAGGCTTTCTCTCTATTGGTTCTGGAGGAAGACTCTTGTCTCAGCTTCTGTTCCTAGGTATCTGCTTTCTCCCTTTTGTACTTGCAATTTTCTGTGTCTATGCTGCTGTTTAAGGAGCATAGTGGTTATGAATCGGGCTGCGAACTGCAATGTCAGCAGTTCAAAACCACCAGCTGTTCTGCGGGAGAATGATGAGGCTTTCTGTTCCTGTAAAGATTTACAGCCTCGGAAACCCTGGACAGGGTCGCTATGAGTCGGAACCGACTCCATGGCACATAACAACAACAACAAAATGCCACTGTTTATGTCACTGAGAAATGATTAGGTTTAGGACAGGCCTGCACTGATATGGCTAAGTAAAGATAAGAAAGAAAGTCTATTTCCAACTAAAGTTACATTCATATGTATGTTGTTGTTAAGTGCTGTTGAGCCAGTTCCAATTCATAGTGACTCTGTTTAGGGTTTCCCAGGAGCTACTGGTGGGTTTAAACTGCTGACCTTGAAGTTAGCAGTCCAGCACTATCCTACAGTGTCATGCCAGTAGGGGTTAGGATCCAACACAGATTTTGGGGGAATGCAGATCAATCTACACTACAGGCTGGTGGTGGTGTGCCGGGGAGTCAGTTCCAACTCACAGTGATGTTGCATAGATTTCAGAGGGTGTAAATCTTTATAGGAGCAGAAAACTTCATCTTTTTCCCATGGAATGGCTGGTAGTTTTGAACTGCTGATCTGAAGGTTAGCAGCCTGCCTAGTAACCACCACAGGCCAGAGCTCCTTTGCAAGTTCTGGGTATAATCAACACTTAAAAAAGCAATACAGTTAGTGACTATGTTGAAGAGATCACAAAGCTAAACCCACAGGGCACATTAAAAAACAACTGGACTTATGTAATGTAATGTGTACTGTAGGATAAGCACTGGACTGGTAACCACAAGGTTGGTAGTTCAAGCCCACCAACTGCTCCTAGGGACAAAGATGAGCCTTTCTGCTTCTGTAAAGATTTACAGCCATATGGAGTCGCTCTGAATCAGAACTGCCTTGCAGCACCTAACAACAACATTGTACTGTGACTCGGCATTACTGTCCAGTGACAACCTCATATACAGTTTTAAAAAATACTGTATGTAAATAAAAGCAATTGTGTTAGATGCCTTCAGAAGAGTCCCTTGATATGACTAAGACATTAAAAGACACAAAATAACAATTTAAACGTCTTCATAAAATCTCAGAGTAGAAAAAAACAATACCTAAAAATCAATGTATTCTTACAATGTATGTCACTTAAACTTTTCTGTGCAGCTAAATTATCAAATTAAATCCTATACTCAGACATTTGATTCTCTTATCTTTATCTTTAACATATATATTTTCAATTTACCCCAAAGAGCCAAAACCCCAACCTCGACATTTGACTTTTTTTCACAAGCAAAATTTTGGATTGCCATATATTCAGGGTTGCCTGATACTCAAGTTTTATGGTATTAATATGGCCTGAAACTAATATGCTAGGGGCATCCTTTGTGAAATTGGCCTGCTAGATCAAGGATCAGTACAATGCATGGTCACGTGGGCTTAATAAACAACGTAAATGATAAAAAGTTGGCCAATTAGTGTTGCTCTTGCAGCGTTCTTCCTTCGGTTTCTTTCTAGTTCCTGTTATTTGCAGGATTTCTGTCTTCTCACCTACTTTTAATACAGATGAGTAAACCTTGGTCTCAGCTCAGGGAGCTTGTAGGGTCTGGTAGGGGAGATGATTTGCACACAGATCGAATTCCCAGCAGATTGTGGTAAGTGGGAAACATTCCCACAGGCTGTGATAGGGAGCAAGGACCACTTAGGCCTAGGGTGACTTTAGAAAGAGGTGGCATTTTGACCTGCATAAATTCTATAGATTTTGTGAGGAAGGAAAGCCTGGTAATCTCCTTCAATAAAGATTAAGCCAAATTCGTTGCTGTAGATTCTTGATTCCTGGCAACCCCATACTATGAAAGCAGACCACCAAACCTTTCTTCCAGTCACTGGATGGATTAAAACCACCGAAATTTAGATTAGTAAACCAGCACAATCTGTTTGCTCCATGTGGGACCTGCCTAAAGATTGCTGTGTACTGTCAGCGATCCTGACCTTATACTATAGAGTGGACTGTTCCATAGGGTTTCCTAGGCTGTAATCGTTATGTAGCGTAGTGGTTACGAAATGGGCTGCTAACCTCAGCGTCAGCAGTTCGAGACTACCAGCTGCTCCATGGGAGAAAGATGAGGCTTTCTGCTCCTGTAAAGGTTAACAGCCTCGGAAACCCTGTACAGGGTCACTATGAGGCTGAAGCAACTCGACGGCACATAACAACAACAACAACAATCTTTATGTACTTTGGACATGTCACCAGGAGTAACCAGTTCCTGGTGAAGGACAACATGACTGGCAAAGTAGACGGTCAGTGAAAAGAGAGGACAGATTGACTGCTACAATGGGCTGAAACATAGCAAACAGGTGTGAGGATGATGTTTTATTGTACATAGGGTCATTGTGACACACCATAACAATCTTTACAGGAGCAAATAGCCAGCTCTTTTCTCCCAAGAAGAGGGAGCATATGATCTGCTCCAAACACTGATCTGTAAGTTAGAAGTTGAACGCGGAACTGTTTTGCCAAGAAAACACTATGAAGCAGTTCTATTCTTTAGCACATGGGGTCACCATGAGTCTGAATTGTCCTATTTGGTTTTGGGACAGACTTTACTAGATAGATCATTTATGTCATCCTTCAGGTAGAAATGGACAGTTTCTTCCTGGTTGTTGATGTAAAGTGCTGTGCGGTAGTTTCTGACTCATACCGACCCCACATAAGGTTCCAAGGGTTTTAACTGCAGACTTTGTGGTTAGCAGTCCAATGTTTATCCTACGGCGCCACACCAGGACCCCTCGTTGTTGTTGTTGTTGTTAAGTGCCATTGAGTCGGTTCCAACGCATAGCGACCCTGTATAGGGTTTCTGAGAAGCAGCTGGTGAGTTCAAACAGCCAGCCTTGTAGTTCAAGCCAACTTTGCAGTTTGGCACATTAACCCACAGTGCCACACCAGGACTCCAGGAGTCCTGTTGTTGTTGTGTGCCGTGGAGTCAGTTCCGACTCATAGCAACCCTGTACAGGATTTCCAAGGCTGTAAATCTTTACTGGAGCAGAGAGCCTCATCTTTCTACCGCGGAAAAGCTGGTAGTTTCGAACTGAAGACCTTGAGGTTTGTAGCCCCATTTGTAACCACTACGCTACCAGAGAGTTACCTAGGTACCTGGGATTCTGAACTAAAAAACCCCACGTCTCTCAACCTGAACTTTCAAAGACATTAGTTTTCACCAGCAGTGTGAGAGCTGTCAGAGTAAGAAAGGCCTGTCCAGTTTAGTGACATTATTTCTGTAATCAGATGGACTTTATCCTTTCATTAAGGAAGACAGGGGCAGTTCCCACATAGTATTTTCTTGAAGACTCACAGGTGGAAGGCAGAAACTGTCCGGCGCAGTTTCCTCTCGGCCCACTGGGTCGCACTGTGGCTTTACAAATATTCGCCGACCGGGCAGGGCACGGAGCCGCGGTCGGGTCCAGCCCTGGGCCGAGGTGACGGCGCGGGGTCCGGGTGCCGCTGCTCCAAGCAGACGGACCGACAAACAGCGTTGCCAAATCGAGCAAAGTTTGCACCCTCGACATCACATCCCAGGGGATGGACCTGACCGGCCTGCAGAGCTGATCCGGAGCGCCACCCTTGGGGAAGGACACGAGTCCCGTTCTGCCCGACTGAGGGGAGGCCAGGGGGCTCCAGCCGCCCAGGGTAGAGTTCGGTCCTCGGGCATGACCATACTTGTTCTGACTTGCCACATGCTGGTGGAAAGTACCACTCTAGTGCCATCGTTGGATTTCTTTTCTTTTCCTTATATCTAGACTGTTTTAAACTTTCATTTCTTTTTTCTTTGATTTTTTTTTTTGCCTTGCTTCTCTCAGCATTTGACTTTTCACGGGTACCCCTGCTTGGGTAGAATGTGGAAACTTTTTCCTGTGACAACAGAGATCAAAATGAATAATAAAAGCACAATGACCTACACCTATGGAAGCAGTAGCTCCAAAGAGGGAACAAGTCCTTAAAGCAAGAATCATTCCCACCCCCTCCACACACAGAGTAGACAGGGATGGGCAACTTGGACATTGGCTA
>NW_006408612.1:2421412-2423108 GCF_000296735.1 Chrysochloris asiatica
TTACACCCTCGGAAACCCTGTACAGGGTCGCTATGGGTCGGAACCGACTCGACGGCACTTAACAACAACAACAACAACAATAATTGAACATAAATTTTAATTTTGTTTTGTTTCGTGGATATATGGCTGTGATTGTCTTTAGTAGTGATCCCAAATAACTACTCTTACCAAATCTTTGAGAGTCTTAAGTTGTTTTGTGATATTTTTGGCATTTCTGATACTTTTTATATTCTTTCTGTGGATGTATATAAGTCTACGCTAAGTATTGTTGTTGTTGTTGTTATGTGCCATCGAGTCGGTACCGACTCATAGCGACCATATGCGCAGCAGCACGAAACACTGACCTATCTTGGGCCAACTTCACTACTGTTGCCACGCTTGAGTCCATCGATGCTGACATTTGGCCAATCCATCTCATTGGGGGTCTTCCTCTTTTTCTCTGACCCTCCCCCTTACCAAACATGATATCCTTCTCCAGTGACTGGTCCCTCCTGACAATATGTCTGAAATATGAGAGACTAAGTTTGGCCATCTTGGCCTCCAAGGAGCACTCTGGCTGCACTTCTTCTAACACAGATCTGTTGGTTCTTTTGGCTGCCCATTGCACTTTCAATATTCTCTTCCAATACCATAATTCAAAAGCATCAATTCTTTTATGGTCTTCCATATTCACTGTCCAGCTTTCGCATGCATTATTGAAAATGCCATGGCTTGGGTCAGGCGGAACCTTAGTCCTCAAGCTGACATCTTTGCTCTTCAACACTTTTAAAAAGCCTTGTGCAGCAGATTTGCCTAATGCAATACATTGTTTGATTTCTTGACTGCTGCTTCTGTGAATGTTGATAGATGATCCAAGAAGAATGAAGTCCTTGATAACTTCAATCTTTTCTCCATTGATAGGAATGTTGTTTATTGCTCCAGTGGTGATTTTTGTTTTCTTTATATTGAGATGTAATCCATACTGAAGTCTGTGCTCTTTGATCTTCATCAGTAAATGTTTTAAGTCCTCTTCACTTCCAGCAAGCAAGGTTGTATCATCTGCACATCGCAGGTTGTTAATGAGTCTTCCTCCAATCCTGATGCCATGTTTTTCTTCATATAACCCAGCTTCTCCGATTATTTGCTCAGCATACAGGTTGAATAAGTATGGTGAAAGAATACCACCTTGTTGCACACCTTTCTTAATTTTAAACCATTCAGTTATTCCATGTTGTTTGCACAAATGCTTCTTGGTCCAGGTACAGATTCCTCATGTGTACAATTAAGTGTTCTGGAATACTTCACAGTGTTGTCCATAGCTTGTCATGATCCACACAATCGAAAGTCTTTGCATAGTCGTCAATAAAGCAAAGGCAAACATCTTTCTGATATTTTCTGCTTTCAGCCAAGATCCATTGGACATCAGCAATGATATCCTTCTTTCCATGGCCTCTTCTGAATCCAACTTGAACCTCTGGAAGTTCTCTGTCAATGTATGATTGTAGCCGTGTCTGTATTACCTTTAGAAAAACTTTACTCGCATGGGACATCAAAGAGATTGTCCAATGATTTCCGCATTCTGTTGGGTCACCTCTCTTTGGAATGAGCATAAATATGGATCGCTTCCAATCAGTCGGCCAGATAGTTGTCTTCCAAATTTCTTGGCAGAGATGAGTGAGTGCCTCCTGTGCTGCTTCACTTTCTTGAAAGATTTCAA
>NW_006408612.1:2423208-2431292 GCF_000296735.1 Chrysochloris asiatica
GAAGTGACTGGCTTACAAGCTTTCAAGAGGGAACCTAGATCCAGAGGGCCTGGAGGAAGGTAGAATCTCCAGTGAGCAGTATTCAACCTGACTAGGCAGGGCTGATGCAATGAAATGCAAATGAGTCTCCTGTGATACAATAGTGAATAATTGTTATCAGGACTGATTGTGAGGGTCGGAAATGTAAAGGTAGACGTTGTATACCAAGGAGGGGAGTGATTAACTTTTCAGTCTAGGAGCGGAGGTCCCTAGGACCATCCAGGGAGAAGAGCAGAGAGCAGTGATGCCTGAAATGGAGCCAGAGATGATGACATGGATCCATGGAGCAGCTGGAGACTTTAGATCCAGAAAGGGAGAGCCACTGTGTGCTGAAGACCTGGGGGGTACGGGGAAGGATTGCATGGAGGGGATTGTAACCATGCCAATGTAAACTATCACATAATTCACAATAAAACATTTAATAATAATAAAAAAAAAAGCACAATGAGATTCCCACCCCCACCCCCTTGCTGAAATATTTATTTAATGCGTGCTTTAAAAAATTAGTGAGTTTTTAAAATGGAAAAATAACAAATGCAAATTCTAACAGTACAGAAGTCTCTTCCCCTTTTAGCACCCTCTTTTTCACAGAGAGAGCCAGTATAAAAGTTTCTTCAAATTTCTTCGAGGAATTAAACTTTTATAGTCAGGCACACTGTGAGTTGGAATTTACCAGATGGCAATGGGTTTGAGTCCAGTCAGGTGAAAGCATATATATACTTTTAAACATATCTCCTTCCCCTCCCAACCCCACCCCCACCTCAAGACTTCACCTCAGTTCCATCATCCATAGCATTCCAGACAAAACTGAAATTTCCTTTTTTTTAAATTGTGTGACATTTCTGGGGCTCAGAGTGATAAACTATGAAGATGTATCATTTGTGTATCTGGGAAGGGTCCCAGAGACCATCTAGTCCCATCCTTTAATTTACAGGTGAGGAAATTGAGACTCCCACCCAGGACCTTAAGTGTCCCACACAAGATTCTAATCTCAGTTGCATGAGGTGACACAGGTACTGTAGGATAAGCACTAAACTATAACCACAAGGTCAGAGGCTAAAACTCACCAACTCTTCCACAGGAGAAGAATGAGACTGTCTGTTTCTGCAAACACTTAACAGTCTCAGAAACACTAGCTAGGACCACTATGACTTGATTCTCCAGCTTCAGTCTGAATTTGCATATGAGCAATTGGTGTTCTGTTCCACAGTCTGTTCCTGGCCTGGTTTTTACTGATGACATGGAGCTTTTCCACCGGTCTCTGTCCACAGATGTTAATTTGAGTTCTGTGTATTCCATCTGGTGAGGTCCATGTGCATGGGCTTTGTGTTGTTTAAAACAGGTATTTACAATGAAGAAGTCATTGGTCTTACAAAATTCTACCATGCAATCTCCACCATCATTTCTATCATCAGGGCCATATTTTCCAACTACTGATCCTTCCTCTTTGTTTCCAATCTTTGCATTCCAATTGGCAGTAATTATCAATACATCTTGTTTGCATGTTTGATCAATTTCAGACTGAAGAAACTAGTAGAATATTTTTGTTTTTGTTGTTAAGTACCATGGAGTCGGTTCTGTTAGAAATGAATCCCGGTGTCACATAAAAGACACTTGGTGAGACTAAATTACCTTGGCAAAGCAAAATTTACCCCTGCAAGAGGGTGCGTTCGCATAGCCATACGTACAGGAACAGGCCAGCGAGCACACCGAGTGGGTAGTCCACTTGGGTTTTTAATCCCTAACGCGAGTCTCAAGGCTGTGTCTCACCCCATTGGCTGGGGTTTTGACTACACAATCTTTTCCCTTACCCGTTGGCTAGTTCAAAATTTTAAGGCATGCATTCCTATTTTAGGAAAAGAAAAAGAGAGCGATCATAAATTCTTTACTCCAGGAAGTAGTTAAAAGAAAAAGAGAGCTATCATAAATTCTTTACTCTCTTCAGGAAGTAACCAAAGAAACAGAGAGAGAGCATAAAGTCTTTACTTCAAGAACTAAAAAAAAAGGTTACCCTAATACAATAAACAGGATTATAATAAATAAATAAATAAAGATTATATATATATATGTTGTCAAGTGCCGTCAAGTCGATTCTGACCCATAACGACCCTGTATAGGGTTTCCAAGGAGCAGCTGGTGAGCTTGAGCCGCCAACCTTGCAGTTCAAACGGCTTTGCAGTCTGGTGCATTAACCCACAGCACTACACCAGGACTCTAGCTATATATATATATATATATTCCTCCCCAAATCCCCCTCCCCCCCTTTTTTTAAGGAAGTAAAAGAAAAAAGTCACCTGAATACAATAAACAGGGATTTATTTATTTATTTTAGACTTCTTCATTCTTTCCTTCAAATTTTGCAAGGAGATGTTGACTTTGGTGTTCATATGTTTCTAGGTGAAAAAGGTTATTTTGGTTTGGGAGTGGGGTTGTTTGGATAGGGCTGTTTCTATGAGTTTTAGAACTAATTCTCTTATATAGGATATAATACATCATCCCATTAGTGTTAATACGCCAAATACGATAATTAGAGAGGTGAGGACTGAAGTCATAAGCCCTTTTCATTTCCCGAATCATTGTTCCATGATATTAGAAAAGGGATCATCGATGCCTGAATTTTCAGCGAGTTCATTAACTAAGGTGGTCAGCCCTTGTAATGTTTTGGTAATGGTACCATCAGGAGCTGCGTCTATTGGGAATGAAAGTACAACATTGGACTTCGATCATAACACATACGTCTTCTTTGTCTGCTAATATCATATCTAGGGCTAACTTGTTTTCCCAGGCCATTTTGCTAGTAGGTCCTAATTGTTCTGCTGTTCCTTTTATAGCACCCCTGGTATAATTCACAAATCTTTGTTGATTATAATAGATGTAGTTCATCCAGTCCACATTTTTGTTAATGGTTGACCACCAGAATAATACAGATTCAAACCCTGCAGCTATTTGATTTCTTGTTTTGAATTTGTTTGGCACCCCTGGGGGAACTTCTATACTGTCCATGTAAAAATGGAAATCAGAAGAGCCATGGGGAGTCATTACATATCTCTTGGTTTTAAGCCTGTTTCCTGTAGTTGTTGGTTGATGGAAAGCCAGGGTGAAAGGGATGGCCAATTGCACCAAAGCACAGGTGCCACTCCAATTTGCTGGTAAAGCCCCAAATAACTGTTTCCCATAATATCACCAGACATCTGCTCATGGGATAGTTAGGGCTGACTGATTTTGGAGCTCTTTAAAGAGTTTGTGCTCGCTGCATCCCATCAGGTTCCCGATGAACATCAAACTCCCCCCATGTCTAGAGAGACACAAAGTGAAATTGACATTTGAGGCTGGAGGCTTAATGGTCCTGGGGGCTAACCCTTGAGACTCCTGACATTAGGGAACAGTTAGGACAATGAGTTACAGGATTCATTGCCCTAGGATATAGGGTCTAGGAAGACAGCAACCATACAGTGCATGCCCTGAGAGGACCACTTGGGCTTCCGGTCTTCCTGTAGTACAGGCCTAACAATCGCTCTTATTTAGAGTGTGAACAGAATATTTACTCCATTCCAACCAAGCATTCGCATCCCCATATCCTGTTTCTATAGCTATAGTTTGTCTTAGGTCTTTAACTTACATAATTGTCACTTTGGAAGGGTCATTTCCTGAACATAAGAGGGTGGGGTACTAGATCTGAATCATTTCAAGGATTCTGTTTGAGATCGATCCTTGGTAAAGGAAGGGCTTGAGTTTTGTCTAATTAGTTTTAGAGAGGAGACTCCTATAGGATCCCTTCCTGTAACATCGGCTCCCAATCCATATGGAAGTTTCTCTAGTCATGGTTTTGGGATTATCTATAATTAAGAGTAATGGGTTGATTGCATTGTAAGGGTGTGCAGTGGGGTGCTGGAAGTATGAGCTAGAAGTCCATTACCGGTATTGGGTGGTCCACCGAACATCATTCCAGTTATTAGAGGGACCCTCAAGGCACTATACTTATGTTTGTTTCTCACTGTTCTAAAGCGGAAAGACATTTATCAACATTGGACAATTGTCTCTGAGACTTCTCTTGTCTGCACGGGATAACAGAACAGGGAGAGATGCCATAGTTGTATCTACTATTAACTTGATTGGCTGGTCATAGGCAAAATCCCTTTGCATCTCTCTCATGGCAATGGTACACTTTACCCATATTAGCTTCTAAACCTAAACCATCTTGTCAGGGACACATTAGAACCCTTGGGCCCTAGACCCCTCTTATTCTGGCTTTGTATTTTACCCCTGTACCCTGAGTTTTCTCCTACTTTAGACAGGGATCAAAGAAGTGGGTAAGACATTTCTAGTCCAAGGACAATAGTAATACTGAGAAGACTAGCCTCGAGACAAAATAAGGATATCAAGACCTGAAACCTTAATTGAGGCAGCTGGCCACAGGCAGAAGACCCATGAAGATAACGCCTAGAGGTGACAACTGCAGAAGGAACTCCATTTTCAATAAGTCTGAGTCCCTTGATGAATATTCAACATATCACTCCTCTTAATTAACATGTTTTAGCCCATTTAGAGGAAGAGAACCCATACCTTTATAAGCTCCAGTGCACCCCCATTTTACCAGGTCTGAGATGTGGCGACTCATTGGGACTAGTTCTTTAGACCCCCAAGAGCCAGATGGACCAGGGAAAACGTGACAATTTGGCAGAGGTGTGACAAGGCAGCCTCTCAGATTCTTTCCAGGGTCACTTTGAGAGGTTTCCTAGGTGAGGAATGTGTTTCCCACTGGTAACTACATTTCCCTTGGGGAGAGTCCCTTTGTACAGGTTCCTTTATTTGAGTAGTTAGTCCACTCCTCCCTCCGTGGTTGGCTGCCTCAATGGTCAACTGTACCTGGAAAGGGCCCTCACAGTTCAGCTGGAGTCTGTTCTCTTTCCAGGTCTTAATCAGCATTGAGTCTCATGGTCAGAAGTGATGAATAGTGAATTTGAATGGGTGGGTTTGGACCAAAAGTTCTTTTAACGCCTACAGCATAATATAGTTTTCCTACTCTTAAAAAGACAAAATGCATACATACTGGGTGGCCTACATTTTAACAACAACAACAAAAATGTTTTCAATTTAGAAAGAATATTGGTACACCAAATATCTTTTATTTTTTTCAAAATATCTTTTAAAACAGTATTATGTTCTCAGAAGATCTGAAACATTAATACAAACATAAAATACATACAAAGTCTTGAGCAATGTATAATTAAGAAAAAATTGCTATCACAACAACCAAACAAATCTTTACCTATCCTTTAAATGGATTAACTTATACAATTTTACTGTAGAAAGAATATCAAAGATATTAAAACAGAACAAAACATCTTCTCGGTGCCTGATTCACATTTAAGTTTCAGCTTGTATGGGTAAACTCAGAATTTTGCATTGTAAGCTCAAACAGCCTATGTCTACATTTATTTTAAGAATTCTATTTGAAAAACTACCATATTGGCTATAGATTTTTTTCTCCCTTCTATGGGGATAAGGTATTGTCTTCTACGGACCACCTCCTCCCCACCCCACCCTTTTTTATTTTTTTTCCCATTTCCGGCATTTCTTCTTAAAATGCCCTACTTTTCCACATTTAAAGTATCTGTTTTCTCCTCTGGCCATTTTTGGGTTCCCCTCTACTCTTGTTTTGTCCTGACTGTGGGGGTTGGGATCCCAAGGGGCATTTGTTAATTATCCTTCCCTGAGTTGTCTGCCTGAAAGTGGTGGTGGTGGTGTGTTGTGGACTCAATTCTGACTCATAGTGACCCTATATATATGGTTTCTAAGGCTGTAAACCATTACAAGAGCAAAAAGCCTCATCTTTTTCCCATGGAACTGCTGGTAGTTTTGAACTGCTGACCTTGAGGTTTGTAGCCCAATTTATAACCATTATGCTACTAGAAGGATATCATGTTTGGTAAGGTGGAGGATCAGAGAAAAAGAGGAAGACTCCTAACGAGATGGATTGGCCAAGCATAGCAACAATTGTAAGTTTGGCCCAGGATCCAGCAGTGTTTCATTCTGCTGTGCATAAGGTCACTATGGGTCGGTACTGACTTGATGGCACTAACAACAACAACAACAACAACAACAACAACAACAACAACAACATGCTACCAGAGCTCCTTGCCCTAAGGTTGACAACATAGTTTCGGCTTTCTGTTTTTGTTTTTCTTTATCCCGTTTTACATAGACCTTTTCAGTTTCCTTTAATAGTTCTTCCATAGACCTGTTTTTCCAGTTTTCCATGTTTTTGTGTGTGTCCTTTTACAGATATCAGGCCAAGTGCTAGTGACAAAACGGAGCTTTAACACTCCCTGGCCCAAAGGATCTTTTGGGTCTAACCTGGTGTATTTTTTCATTTGCCCTCTTTTTTTTTTTTTTTTGGTCTCCAGAACCAGTTGGGGTACACTGATGAATCCCAATTTCTCCTCTTCCTAAGGGACTTTTTCCAAGAGGAGAGTTCAGGGTTGTGGGTTGTGAGTCTGGGGTGTAGGAGGAAGGGCAGGATTGTAAGGCAGGGGGTAGAGAGTAAAGGGGGTCCCAAGGGGAAGAAAGTTTTTCTTTCTTTACGTTGCTATCCCTTGTCTTAAGTGCAAACAGGACAACAGGACCCGTCTCCAGCATAGGGCATAATCTATTTCCTCCTAAGGGATAGGACTTTTGTTATTGACATATTCAATTAAAGATGGACAGACCCAGTTCTCCTCTGAGTCAAATTTAGGCCAAAAGACAGTTTAAAAATTGGTTCCTGTGTCCAAAAGAAACAGCAGTATCTCATCATTAGTTATTTCAATTTCCCTTTAGTTCGTGCACTATTATCCTAATACTTTAGCATTAATCCTAATAGACTATCATGGGGAATTTTGTCCTTGGTTTCATTTTCTCTAGAGATTCCTTTACTGGTATTATTTCCCATCCCGGCTACCTGCCTGTGTCTTCTTACAAAGAGGCTCAACTCCCCTTCTAGACATGGAGGTTTCTTGCTCTCTTTTATTTTCGCTTTGTCCGTCTCCAGCCACTTCGCTGGAAACGTTGGACCCCTCTTAGCAATTGGCATGTTGGTATAAACCCCCAACTCGGATTGATTCCTTGACTTGATACCGCCCTAAGCTGTATGAGGTAGTCACAGAACCTTGGATCAGGTCTCCACACTAGCTTTGTGCCCAGGGCATGTTTCATTCATACACACACAACCTCTGGGATGTCCCAACCACCAAGAAAGCATTGGCTGCCCCCGGGCTTTTGCTTACCTTGGCCTGTGCACAGAGTTACCTTGTTGCCACATGGTGATGCTCCAGTAGGCCTTTTTCCCAGTTTGCTAAGAGTTGGATTTATTCTCTTCCTTGGGAGACTTCAGCAGATCTCACCTGAGGGCTGCTGTAACTAGACAGCAGGATGCATCTCCCTCAGAGGAGAAGGCTAAAGCTGCTTCCCAAAGGGAATGGGAAATCCCAGACAAGCCCCCAAATTGTTAGGAATGAATCTTGATGTCGCATAAAAGACACTCGGTGAGACTAAATTACCTTGGCAAAGCAAAATTTACTCCTGTAAGAGGGTGCATGCGCATAGCCGCAGGAACAGGCAAGCGAGCACACTGAGTGGGTAGTCCACTTGGGTTTTTGATCCCTGACACGAGTCTAAAGGCCGTGTGTCACCCCACTGGCTAGGGTTTTGACCGCACAATCTTTTCCTATACATGGTTGGCTAGTTCAAATTTTTAAGGCACACATTCCTACTTTAGGAAAAGAAAAAGAGAGCAATCATAAATTCTTTCCTCCAGGAAGCAGTTAAAAGAAAAAGAGAGAGATCATAAATTCTTTACTCACTTCAGGAAGTAACCAAAGAAAAAGAGAGTGACATAAAGTCTTTACTTCAGGAAATAAAAAAAAAAAAAGGTTACCCTAATACAATAAACAGGATTATCTCTCTCTCTTTATCTATCTATCTATCTATCTATCTATCTATCTATCTATCTATCTATCTATCTATCTATCATCTATCTATCATCTATCTATCTATCTATCTATCTA
>NW_006408612.1:2431392-2433409 GCF_000296735.1 Chrysochloris asiatica
TATCTATCTATCTATCTATCTATCTATCTATCTATCTATCCCTTTCCACAGTTCCAACTCATAGTGACCCTCTTTACGGGAGCAGAAAGCCTCATCTTTCTCCTGTGGAACGGCTGGTAGTTTTGAGCTACTGACCTTGAGGTTAGCCCGATTCGTAACTACTACGCTACCAGAGCTCCTTAGTAGAATTGTTTAGTTGGTGGAATTCTTTAGTGGTTGGAGCATAAATTTGAGTAATAGTGGTATTAACTGGTTTTCCTTGTGAAAGTACGGATATTATCCTGTCACAGACAGTATATTACTTCAAGATAAATCTTGAAATGTTCTTTATGATGATGAATGTGACACCACTCCTTTTCAATTTTTAATTCCAACCATAGTTAACCATGTGATTGTGATATTCAAAATGGCCAATACCAGTCCATTTCAGCTCACTAATGCCTAGGATATTGATCTTTATGTGTTTCATTTCATTTTGACAACTTCCAATTTTCCTAGCTTCATACTTCATGCCTTCCAGGTTCCAATTATTAATGGGTATTTACAGCTGTTTCTCCTAATGTTGAGTTTTGTCCCATCAGCAAATGAAGATCCCAAAAGCTTTACTCCTTTTATGTCATCACTGTCAGCTCTATTTTTAGGAGGCCCCCGCTATATTTTGAGTCTTTCTAACCTGAGCAGCACATCTTCTGGCACTATATCTAACAATTTTCTGTTGCTATTCACCATGTTTCAATATTCAATGAAGGGACGACCATAGAAGAATTGATGCATTTGAGTTACGGTGTTGGAGAAGAATATTAAAGGTACCATGGACTGCCAGAAGAACAAATATATCTGTATTGGAGGAAGTACAACCAGAATGCTCCTTAGAAACCAAGATGGCCAGACTTTGTCTCTCATACTTTGGACATATTATCAGGAAGGACCAGTCCCTAGAGAAGGACATCACGCTTGGTAAAGTTGAGGATCCAAAAAACAAGCTGGACTGGCACAATGGTGTCAGAAATGGGCTCAAGCGTAGCAGCAATTGTGAGAATGGCACATGACAGAGTGATGTTTCGTTCATACATACATACATACATACATACATGGGGTCAGTCTGGGTCAGAACCGACTGGACGTCACCTAAAAACAACAACCATAACATGACTTGATAGCAGTAGATTTTATTTAGTTTGGGGCATTATTTGAAAGTGGTACAGTGGGTTCGAACCTACTCAGAGGCCCCTTGGAAAATGGACCTGGTGATTTTTGAGAGGTTAGAACCTTAAAAACCCTAGGGAGCACTTCTACTCTGCACGCACGTACACACACACACACACACACACACACACACACACACACATTGACTCAAGAGCAACTAAGCAACAATACTATCTGATATTGTACATTCTTTTAAAAATGTTTTATTATGAATTATTTAGTAATTTACATTCCCCTCCATCTTCTTGTGTATTGCCCTCTCTCTAGCACCCAAGCTATCCTGTGTCTATTCCCTACCCTGTGCTCCACCTTCCCCTTCCTCCCCTCACGCCACGGACCACATCCTGGTAACCAGCAAAGAATTCCCTCCCCCACTTAGTAGGGGTTCTTTTTCTTAGTCTTGTACAATTGTGGTCCTGTGTAGTATTTCTCCTTTTGGGACTGAGTAATTTCACTCAACATATTGTCCTCAAGGTTTATCTATGTTATATGGTAGCTTACAGCTCCCTTATTGTTCTTCAAGGTAGCATAATCCATTGTGTCTATGTATCACAGTTTGTTTATCCATTCTTCCATTGATGGGCACTTAGGCTGTCTCCATTTTTTACTATTATAAATAGTGCTGCTATGAACATTATAAGAAGCTCTGGTAATGTAGTGGTTATGAATTGGGCTGAAAACCTCAAGGTCAGCAATTTGAAAATACCAGCTGTTTCATGGGAGAAAGATGAGGCTTTCTGCTCCCGTAAAGATTTACAGCCTCAGAAACCCTGTTCAGGGTCGCTGTGGGTCAGAACTGACTTGACGGCAC
>NW_006408612.1:2434291-2452479 GCF_000296735.1 Chrysochloris asiatica
GATATGATCATGTGATTCTTTTCCTTTTTCTTATTTATATGATGGATTATGTTGATTGTTTTTCTAATGTTGAACTATCCTTGCATCCCTGATATGACTCCCACTTGATCATGATGTATTATCTTAGTTTGTTGTGCTGCTGGATTCTGTTGGTTAGGATTTTGTTGAGAATATTTCCATCTATGTTCATGAGGGATATTGGTCTATAATTTTCTTTCTTAGTAACATCCTTCCCTCGTTTTGGTATGGGGGTATGCTTTCTGCATAAAATGTATTAGGAATCCTCCTCTATATTCTGGACTAAGTTGAGTAGAATTGGTGACCGCTCTTCCCTGAATGTTTGGTAGAACTCTCCATCTAGGCCTGGAGTTCTTTTGGTTGGGAGTTTTTGATGACCTGATGAATTTCTTCTTTTGTTATGGGTCTGTTTAGGTTTTCTTCCTCACTCTGTCTAAGTTTAGGAAGGTTGTGTTTATCTAAAAATGTATCCATCTCTTCTAAATTTTCAAAGTTCTTGGAGTACAACTTCTCATAATATTCTGTTGTTATCCATTTGATTTCCTTTGGTTCTGTTATAACATCGCCTGTTTGGTTTCTAATGTGTGTTATTTGTGTCTTCTTCCTCTTTTCATTTGTTAGGTTTGCTAATGGTCTGTCAATTTTGTTAATTCTTTCAAAGAACTAGCTTCTTGTCCTGTTGATTCTTTCTATAGTTTTCTATCTCATTTATTTCTGTTCTAATTTTTTATTATTTCTTTTCTTTTGGTGGCTGTAGGTTCCCTCTGTTGGTCTGTTTTTAATTGTTGTATATTCTGTGTTAATGTGTTAATTTTGGTTCTTTCTTCTTTTTGGATGTGTGCATTTATTGCAATAAATTGTCCTCTCAGCACCACTTTCTCTGTGTCCCAAAGATTTTGGTATGTTGTGCTTTTGTTCTCGTTTGTTTCTAGGAACTTTGTGAGTTCACGTTTAATTTCTTCTACTACCCAGTTGCTTTTCAACAGGGTGTTATTCAGTTTCCATGTATTTGACTTTAATTCCTTCGTCTTCCTATTGCTGACTTCTAATTTGATAGCATTGTAGTCTGAGATGATGCTTTGTAGTTGATATTTGTACATTTATGGAGGTTTGTTTTGTGGCCTAAGACGGTCTCTTCTGGAGAATGTTCCGTGTACACTGGAAAAGAATGTGTATTGTGCTGTTGTTGGGTGGAATGCTCTTTACCCATCTATGAGGTCCAGTTGGCTGATTGTGTTATTTAGTTCTTCAGTGTTTTTGTCAAGTTTCTTTCTGGTTATTCTATCCATTTTTGAAAGCGGTGTATTAAAAACTCCCATGATTATTGTAGATTCATCTATTTATTTCTTCAAATCTATTAGAGTTTGCATTATATATTTTAGAGCTTTTTTATTGGGAGCATAGATATTTGTTATCATTATGTTATCTTGTTCAGTTGTCCCTTTAATCATGAGATAATGTCCATCTATAATTGTTGTCATTCTGTTTGTTTTTTTGTGGTGTTGCTGATTTCTTTGTTCTGTGTGTCTTCCTTTGTTGAGTTCTTGCGTTTTGTGTTCTTTCTTGTGAGTTTCCTCATAGTTTTAATGTTTCCATGTTCTTCTTGGGTTTTCATTTTCTTGGTATGTTGTAAAGTATCTTATAGTCTATTAACTTTTCTCTCCATTTAGTGCAGTCTATTTTATCCTGTAATCTACCTGATCGTCTCACCATCTAGATCTGTGTTCCTACGTGTTTACCTTCTTTCACATTGTAATTGTTTTGATCATAGACTGACCTCCCAGATTCTCTGAGTTTGTTCTTACAGTTTTGTTCTGTTTTTGACTCTTCCATCTGTCAACTTAGTTCTGGGAGGTGCTGCCATATACATCAGTCTCTGGTTGTTATCTGTTCTTATTGGTTCTCAGTCCACAGAACTCCCTTTAGGATGTTTTGTTGCACAAGGTTGGTTTGGCAAAATCCCTTAGCTTCTGTTTATTCTGGAATGTTTTGATTATACCGTTGTATTCCAGTGATAACTTTGCATAATAAAGGATTCTTGGTTGGCAGTTTTTTTCTTTCATGGTTTTATATATGTCTCCCCACTGCCTTCTTGCTTGCATGGTTTCTGTTGAGAGATCCAAGCTTAATCTGACTTGCTTGCCTTTATATGTAACTCTTCTCTTTTCACTAGCTGCTTTCAGGATACTGTCCTTATCTTTGATTTTGGAGAGCTTGACTATTATGTCTTGGTGATTTCCTTTTGGGGTCTATCCTTCTTGGGGTTCATTGAGCTTCTTGAATGTTTATCTTTTCACTTTTCAGTATTTTAGAGAAATTTTCTCCCAGCAGTTCTTCAACTATCTCTTCTGTTGACTTGTGTGATTCTTCCTGTTCCAGAATGCTGATAATTCTTAAGTTAGTCCTCTTCATGTTGTCCAACATGAATCTTAGACCTTCTTTGGACATTTTAATCCTTTTTTCTGCTTGTTCTTCTGTCTTAGTGTTATTGAGAGATTTTTTTCTCCAATTCACTAGTTTTGCCTTCCATCTCTTCAATTCTACTCCTTTGCTCTTTCAGTGTATTGTCTATTTCTTATATTCTATTATTAATAGTTTGAACCTCTTTCTGTAGGTTTTGAATAGTTTCAAATGCTGTATCTATCTTATTTGATTGCTCCTGTAGTGCTTACCTGACTTCTTCTTTATTTTTCTCAACTCCATTGTAAAGTGTTTTGAAACATTTTATAATCATTTTTCTGAATTCTTTCTCAGGCATTTCCAAAGCCTACCTACCTTCCAGTATGGAGTGTAGGTCTACTTCCAGCTCATTTGCCTCAGTCACTTTATCTCATTTCTGGACATGGGCTGATATGGTCATCTGTTTCTGTTATTTGGGCATAGTCAGGAGTTATCTGTGGCCTTAATACTTAGATGGGTGTGTATTTTGGTATTTTTTATACTTTCTGATTGCCTCTAGGTAGATGTGATCAGAAGATAGGCTTCTCTTTTCACTCGTATTCCCTGAGAAATTTCAAGATGCCACTGTTGGTCATTGTGACATAACTCAAGGTTTCATTATCAGCCTGTTTCCTTCTTTGTCTGTCCCACTCCACAATCCCTGTTCAAGCCTGTTTCCTTGTGATAAACAGTTCAGGGCCAGCTCTGGCCATTTTGCACTTCCATTTGGTTTTAAGTGGATATTGTCACTTTAAATTTCAAGGAGATATGTGCACATGCATAATAGAACCCTCTGGGAGGTGGGGGTGGTGTGTCCACTTGCTCACGCACCCCCTCTAGTCACCAGAATGAAGGTGCACAGCCAGCAAGAGACCAAGGAACAGATACAAAAAGAAAAGGAGTGTCCACACCTTTATCTCTGCAGTTCTATCAGGTGTCCATGGGTGCTCTGGTCCTTACCTCTCTTGGTCTCGCCTAATATGGTGGCTCCCGGAGCAGCTGAGCATCTTGGATTAGAAAGCAATGTATTTCTTGCTTCTGCTACAAATTCCCCTAGCTGTAAGCCTTCCACCCTTCTAAATATTCCTTTATATGTGGTTCAGAGTTCTGGCACCATCTCCTGAGCCTGCTTGGTCCAGTATTCTGTGTTGTTGTTGATGGAGCTCTTCACTGCACTTCTATCTGGTCCACCATCTTGTTTTCCCTTGCCTATTGAACAAATAATTGTGAGTAGAGGAATGGCATACTCTGATAGGTCAGGCAGAGTTATGGGTGCCTCTCTTGGGCAGGGGGAAGTTGGCGCACCAGTAGAGAGGATAACACCAGGATCTCATGGGGTTAGAGGGACAAAGTTCTGTTCTTACCACACCAAGAAGGAAGGAATATTAGGTCAAACCAACAGATGTCTACTACAAAGCTTTCTGAATGAGGTGTAAGATTATTAGCTATATATTTGTCTGGTATTTACACAGTTTTTGTGTCTTTTCATAAGTATAACTTGCATACACACATTTAATTTTATTTTACTATAAAGTTCAAGCATTTTATGAGTAGCACTGTAGTAAGGCTGACAAGGATGTGATATTAAAAGAGACGTGTGTGTCAAGCTGGGGAGAGCAAAGTAAGATGATTTTTATTTTTAGCTTTTAGTTAGCTAAAATAAATTATAATAGTTTTCTTTGGCATCTTTTGTCATATAATTTAGAAAAAAGTTTTAACTATTTTTTAAAATTACAAAAGTAGGAGAGATGGTTATAAAATAGGCAACCTCTATCGCTCCCACCAAGGAGCTCTGGAAGCGTACAGGGCTACGAGTTGGGCTGCTAACCTCAAGGTCAGCAGTTAGAATCCACCAGCTACTCTTTGGGAGAAAGAAGAGGCTTTCTGTTTTTACAAAGATTTATAGCCTCAGAAACCCTACACAGGGTCAGTATGAGTCAAAACTAACTCCATGACACAGAACCACCACCATTCCTCCCACTCGTGAAATAATTTCTATATGATTCCAGAAACTTCCCAGTTATTTACAAGAATATATGTATGCTTTATATACATGTATGTGGTTATTCTATATGTCTGCTCTGCAACTGGCTTTTTTCAACTAGTGCCATATCTTGAAGACCTTGCCTTGGCAGTACATATACCTCTCCTTCGTTCTTTTTAATGGCAACACAGTATTCCATGGTGCAGGTGCACCCTAATTTATGTATCCACCCCGCGTCAGATGAGTTTAAGGTTACTTACAAAGCATTGCTCCTCAGTCTCCTCTCCTCCCTGTAGCAATCCTGGCATGGCTAGAGCATCTGTGGTTTTGAGTTGGGTCATGGCATTGCCCATTGGTGGCTGATGCCACAGAAGCAGCACTGCTATCAGACTCCCCAGAGAGAACCAGGAGCTCTGGTATCATAGTAGTTACAAGTTGGGCTGCTAATCTCACCCTCAGCAATTAGAAACTACCAGCTGTTCTGTGGGAGAAAGATGAGACTTTCTGTTCCTGTAAAGATTTACAGCCTCAGAAACCCTGTACAGGGTCACTATGAGTTAGAATCAACTCCACAGTATATAACCACCACCACTACCAAGAAAAGACGTTGGCCCTCCTTCTCTCCAACTTTTGCCTCTCAGTATTCCTCTCTCATACCTGTCCCTGCTTCACTCCCTTCAACTTCCCTACCACAAGAAAGGCTTACTTTTATTTAAAGTGCCTCTACTCCTGGTTAGATGAAAGACCAGCGTTGAAATGACCTAGGTACTAGAATTTAAGACTAGAGTCTCCAGTGTTTCAATCATATTGGTTTTTCTCAGACCTTTCTCCCTGCCATTGTCATCTCCTTATAGTTTTACCATTGAAATTCTTGTCCTTCTTAAACCCAGCTCTGCCACCAAGATGGTATCTCTCATCATCTTAGCAAGAAGGGATCCCTTACTTCAACTTGATAAACCAGTCATCCATTGTGTCCCTCACTTGACCCACAGACAGATGTGGAGACTTTGTCTTGGAGGTGCTGTGTAGGTAAACTTTGCATCTTCTATACCTGACTGTCCCACTTCTTCCACTCAAGGCTTAAGAGATGGGGGATATTTAACAATGTTGTATGTTTAGCAACAATGATGGATTACATGAAGAAGAATGTGGCATCAGAATTGGAGGAAGGCTCATTAACAACCTGCGCTATGCAGATGATACAACCATGTTTGCTGAAAGTAAAGAGGACTTAACATACTGACTGATGAAGATTGAACATAGCCGTAGGTATGAGTTGCACCTCAATATAAAGAAAACAGAAATCTTCACCACTGGAGCAATAAATAAGATCATGATAAACGGAGAAAAGTTTGAAGTTGTCAAAGACTTCGTTTGGCTTGGATCCACCATAACACTCATGGAAGCAGCAGTCAAAAACTCAAACAATGTATTTTAGACAAATCTGCTGCACAAGATCTCTTTCAAGTGTTGAAGAGCAAAGATGTCAGTTTGAAGACTAAAGTGTGTCGGACCCAAGCCATGATGTTTTCAACAGTCTCATCTGCATGTGAAAGCTGGATAGTGAATAAATGAGATCGTAGAAGAATTGATGCATTTGAGTTATGATGCTAAAGAAGAATATTAACGGTACCATGGACTTCCAGAAGAAGAAGAACAACAAATCTGTGTTGGAAGAAGTACAATCAGAATGCTCCTTAGAAGCCAAGATGGCCAGACTTCATCCCTCAAAGTTTGGACATATTATCAGGAGGGACCAGTCCCGGGAGAAGGATATCATGCTTGGTAAAGTGGAGGGTCAGTGAACAAGAGGGAGACCACAGTGAGATGGATTGGTATAGTGGCAGCAGAAATGAGCTCAAACATAGCAGCAATTGTGAGGATGGATGGCATAGGACTGTGCGGTGTTCTGTTCTATTGTACATAGGGTTGGTAAGGGTTGGAACCGACTCGATGGCCCCCAACAACAACAACAACAACAGCACAATGCCTACCCCATAATAGGCACTGATTATGTTTGTTGACTAAAATGAATCTGTCTAGGTCAAGATCTGCTGTGAGGACCTAGGCTTAGCTTCATAATTAAGGGCTCAGCATTTGTTTTGGGTCAGTATATTTGTCCCAGTTGTTGGTGTTTGAATTCTAGTCATACTTTAACATTGGAAGCTTTTCTCCCCTCAAAACCCTCAGATCCTAGGGAGTACAACTACATAGTAACAGGTGGTATGTGAGTCTAAAATTTTTTTTTTTTTTTTAAATTCTAAAGTCACAGGAAAAAGAACAAATACATGTAAAACCCAGGAAATAGCATCTTGCCATGTAAGGGGTGGGGCACAATCCTTATCTTACCAGAGTGTATTTTTGGACCTCGACACCCTCCTGAGCTTCTTTGCAATATAAGGAAGAACCTGCAATTACTAGTACAATGGTACTATTTTACCTCCCTAGTGTGGTTGGATGGAGCACAAAGAACCCAGAGAGGCTGAGGTGGCAGGCGACACACAGTGCAGTGGGTGTTGGTTTGGGATATAGGAACACGCTCTGAAAAATAAGTTTCCATTTGTTTATTTCTTGACACAGATGTAAATGGCGACCCTTGAGGCCATTGTTTAAAGTATACATATACTCTTTGGTTCTCTGTGATGAGACATTGCTGTTTTTGGCTTTTTATTATTTTCTGATGACAACCCAATTTCTCTATGTGGGGTTCCCAGCCCCTACAAATCCATCTCTGGCTCTCATCTATGATTAAGATGGTAAGTCTAGAAGCTACAGGAGAGTCCATTTTCTATTTCCAACCAGAAAGGATCAGGATTTCTCTTATTTTCCTAAGTCTCTAGCAACAGTTCTGTGATCAATTTCCATGAATGCTAGCTCTCCGTTTTGGCAAGTTCTGACTATCTCTTTATTTCCTTTACCAATTGTATCATATGGTTTAGGGCTTTATAACTTGAGTCTTTCTTTTTAGACTTTATAAGTAATTTAAAAACTTCTCCTCTCAATACAATGTATGTTCATTAAAGAAAATTGGAAATGCACAAAATTTAAAGAAACTAAAAGTTATCTTTATCTTACTGCTTTTTTTTTTTCATTCCAACTCAGCTTGACATTGAGAGTATTTTTGTACATCACTACAATTCTCTATGAGCGCTTAAAGTGTTCATCTATGAGAAGTAACATGGCTTACTTTAAACATTCCCTTTTTATTAGGCAGTTTGGTAGCTTTCATGCTGACAACTACCTCTGCTATTTCTGTTTCCTCAGGACAGAGTCTGAAAATTGGAACTGGTTGAAGTTAGCAGGGTATAGTCAAAGGAGGCCTGGTGGCTCAGTGGTGAAGTGATAGACTGCCAACCAAAAGGTCAGTGCTTCATACTCACTTGCTGTTCCACAGGAACAATCTTTATAGTCTCTTCCTATAAAGATTGTTGTTGTGTTGTTAGTACTGTTGAGTTGGTTCGGACCCATAGTGACTCTGTATAGTGTTTCTGAGAAGCAGCTGATGGGTTTGAACAGCCATCCTTGCAGTTCAAATTGACCTTGCAGTCCAGTGCTTATCTTAGAGCGCCACACCAGGGCTCCTCTGTAAGGACAGTTAAGTGCCTTTGAGTCAGTTACCATCCATACAGACCCAGTATAGGCTTTCTGAGGAGTGGCTGGTGAGTTTGAACCACTGATCTTATGGTTCAAATTGACCTTGTGGTCCAGTGCGTACCCTACAGTGCCACCTCAGGACTCCCCTCTAAAGATTACAGTGTTAGAAACCCTATGGGGGCAGTTCTACTCTGTCCTATAGAGTCAAGATGAGTCCGAATTAACTTTATTGATGGCAGAGGGTTTGGTTTGATTTTGGTTAGGGTATAGAGTTGGTTTTAACGTCTAGATATATATTCCCAAATTGTTTTTCAAAAAGAGCATGACATTTTAATACTACCACACTGGCAATATAAGATAGAGTCAAATTCACCTTTCTTCATCAGCCTTGAGTGGTGTTACTTGAAAAAGAATTCTTTGCTAATATGGCACATACGTAAAAAGTGATCTCATTTTAGCTTACACTAAAAAAAAATCATCAGTGAGGTTTAACTAAAAAAAAAAATATTTATAAGCGTTTGTAATTCCTCCTCTGCAAAGTTTCTGTCCTTCTTTTCACCATCTTTACAAGGTTACAAAAACAGTATATAGAAGGGGGAAATTACCCATAGTACTTAGTGACCTTACAACAGTTATTTTTGCATATTGCTCTTTATATGCATGTAAATGTACATTGAACATGTCATCAGGGAAAATGAAGTGTTAGAAATGGACATCACGTTTAGTAAAGTAGAGGGTCAGCATAAAGGAAGGAAACTCTCAGTGAGATGGACTGTCACAATAGCTGCCACCATGAACTCACATATGAAGATGGTGGCAACATTGGCTTCAACATAACTGACAACTACAACATTTTATGTAAAAACTGCCGATGCTGAAGAAAGAAGTTTAAGCCACACTGAAGGCATTGGTGAAAAACAAGGCTCCAGGGATGAACATAATACCAATTGAGATATACTTTAAACAAATTTGCTTATGTCGAGAAATTTGGAAGGCCACTGCTTGACCAACCAACTAGAAGAAATCAATATTTCTGCCCATTCTGAGGAAAGACATTCAAATGGAATGTGAAAATTATCAAAAAGTATCATTAATAGGAGCTGTGGATAAGGTTGACAGTTCAAATCCACCAGTTGTTCTTGGAAACCCTAGACAAGATCGCTGTGAGATGGAACTAGCTTGATGACACACAACAATAACAATCAGTAATATAGTATGCTAGTAAAATTGTGCTGAAGGTAATTTAAAATATTTGGAAGAGGACATCATTGAGGGATATCATTGCTGCTATCACATGGAGCTTGGCTGAAAACATAGTATACCCCAAAACTATTTGTTGTTGTTGTTAAGTGCCATCAAGTCGGTTCCGACCCATATTGACTCTGTATAGAGTTTCTGAGGAGCAGCTGGTGAGCTTGAACTGCCGACCTTGCAGTTCAAACACCTTTGTAGTCCGGCACATTAACACCCAGCACCACACCAGGACTCTAAATTTATATTTATAATTAGCCAGCTGGACTCAGCTATTGTTATTGTGAAGTGCCATCAAGTCAAGTTGGTTCCAACTCATAGTGACCTTATATAGAGTTTCCAAGGAGTGGCTGGTGAGCTTAAACTGCCGACCTTGTGGTTCAAACCGGCCTTGCAGTCTAGTGCGCTAACATGCAGTGTCACACCTGTGTTTTATTGGCTATCAAAGATATTTGACTGTGTGGGTCATAACAAATTATGGATACCATTACAAGGAGTGGAAATTCCAGAACACTTAAGTGCTTATGCAGAACCTGTACAAAGATCAAACAGAACAAGGGGACCCTTGTTGTTGTTAGGTCCTGTCAAGTTGATTTGACTCATAGCAACCCTATGCATAATAGACTGAAACAGCCCAGTCCTGGACCGTCCTCACAATTGCTGTTATATTTGTGTCCATTGTTTCTTTCTCTTCTCAGAACCCCTTTTAGATGGACTGGAACTTCTGGATGTACCTTCCATGTCTCTATCATCCCTTTCATCTCTTTACCCTATTTTTCTTCTTTCAGGGAGACTTGCTCTACCTCACTTCCCACCTTTCTCAGTCTCTCTTCTAATATGTCCATTCTGCTAGTCATTTCAAGTTTTTAATAACTTTTTTTTTTAAGAGGCCTAGCTTTTCTGTTTGTTTGCAATTAGAGTTTCTCTCACAGTAAGGATTTTCTTCAAAGGTTTCATGGTTTGGGATTGTGTGCTCATTTCCCACGTAAGGGCCCAGATAGTGTGTCTATCCTGCGGTGGTTGGGCTGGAGCAGGATGTGGGGTGTGTCAGTAGAGTCTTCTGGCCAAGACACTCCCGTTCCTCCAGGGTGAGGCCAACCATCAGAGCATTGCCTGTTTCTCTAGCACAAATGCTGGGTGTGGGTGCCTCCGGAGCCTGCTGCTCCCACTACTTGGCACATATGTGTATGTGTGTGTGATTGTGTGCGGGACCGCCTCCGTGGCTTCTCTTAATGTAATGGCTCAACTAATTGCTCTGATGACTGCCCAGAACCCCCTGACTTCCACAAGCTCCCAATATTCTTCCACTCTAATTTACAGTCCCCACATAGCCATCTACTATTCGTAACTGTCCTCTATATATGCTTTGGGCTCATTCATAGAATTCCATCTGTTTTATATCTTTTGTGTATGGTTCATATTTCTGGTCATGGAAATTGCCTTTTATTATTTGCTGTCACTGTTTTCAGACTTGGTTATTTAAAAATAAACCATTTCTTGTCATTTCTAACTGTTTGGTTGGGGAGAATTGACTTGAACCTGTATACAGTCTACTTTCTTCATCCAATCTTCTCAGGTGATTTTTTTAAAGTAATTTGTGATTTTCTGGTGGACTAGAAATTCCGAAAAATGACCATTTTTCAGAAGAGGAAGTAGCCTAGTGTTTACTCCCAACATCTCACTGGAAACAGATATAGCATGAGTTTTGGACTTCAATGAAATCCAAACTTTCTTTGCCCATTATTAAAGTCCACTCATGATAAATACTGGACTGTGAACTACAAGTTCCTGGTTCTGGCCTGCTAGCTTCTTTGTGAGTGAAGAATGAGTTTTTCTGCTCCCTCGAAAATTTAAGCCTTGGAAACCCTATACTGACTGGGTCACCATGAGTCGGAACTGACGTGATGGCATTTAACAACAAATTTGACAACCGGAGAACTTCAGTGGATCAACCTCAGACAGCACCTCCTTGGCTGTGGGGCACAGTTTGAAATCTTTGCAATTTGAGGGAGCGGTCTGGGTGGGGTCATGTTCCAACTGCACCCCGTAACATTTCCCATATTCTGGCCACGTTGATAACTGGTGCAGTCTGCGGTCTGCTGTTCTGGCCAACGAAGGCAGGAGAATTACTTCTTAGAAGAAGCATTGACTCACCTAGCAGCCTCCGGCTGTGGTTTACTCACATGAGTTTATAGATCTCCAGGGCTGGCATTTCTGAGAATTCTTTCACGTTCAATCTTGTTCCCTGCGCTCACCCTTTTACAAGTGCTTGCTTGCCCAGCATGCCTGAAATGACAGAAGGACACCAATTTCTCACGATAACTTGCCAGTGGTTTTTCACCCCCCCTAGAATTTTTCTGAACTGGTGAGTTAATATTATCCATGTTTGTACATCATAATAACAAAGATACTTTATGCTTAGTTAGGCGCTTTCCCCTGAGGAAATTCTGAACATTCAAAGACAATAGTTTTGTAATTCTCATAATTTTTCAGTCTGAGGTAAATGTTCCTTTTGCTAAATTTTTAAGGCAATGAATATGACTTTGAAAATAGCACCCCCAGGCTTTTAATTTTACCATAAAACAAAAGAATTCTGTATCCCAAGCTTGTACAGAAATATGCACCTTATATTTAATAGAGGTGTGGATGCATAGTCAACTTGCATTTAATGGTATTTCAGCAAAGTTGTCTGTAGGCTATTTGTCATGAACTTACTCTATTTCCTTGAGACCTTTTGGCAAGAAATTCGAGCTGTATTTTTACATAGGGGAAAATTCTAACAAAAATGCCCCAAATTTTGTGAGGCAGAACTAAGGTCAGGGAGTACTAGCTGTCTGGGGTCTAGAAAGATAATTCTTTTTCTTGTTTTATTTTTAATCTCTCTTCTGGAATGCTAATTCTTTTTTTTTTAATTTTTAAAAAATGTTTTATTGTGAATTATGTGATAGTTTACATGGGAGAACATTAGTTTTACATTCATTCTATCATATATCGTCTCATTGCCATGGTTACAATCCCCTCCATACATCATCAACCAACCAAAGGGTACATCCTACAAACCTGCCCCTGGTCATCAGCACACAGCCCCTCTCCCTTTCTGTGTCTAAAGTCCCCAACTGCTCCATCTCTCCACGTCATCTTCTCTGCCTCCATCTCTGGTGTCACTGCTTCTTTGGGTAGGGTCCCGCTCTCCGCTCTTCTCCATTGATGGTCCCAGGGACATCCGCTCCTAGACTGAAAAGTTGATCACGCCCCTCCTTGCTATAAAACATCTACCTGTACATTTTCAACCCTCACTATTGTATCATACAAGACCATTCCTCATTTCCTTTCTTTAGCCCCTCCTAGACAGATTAGATACTACTTAGTATTCTGCCTTCCTCCATGCCCTTTGAATCTAGGTTCCCTCTTGAAAGCTTGTAAGCCAGTCACTTCGAACCTTTGTAGTCCCTCTATTTTGGGTAGCCAATGTCTAAGTTGCCCATCCCTGTCTACTCTGTGTATGGAGGGTGTGGGAATGATCCTAGCTGTAAAGATTTGTTCCCTTTTTTGAGCTACTGCATCAATAGGTGTAGGTCAAGTTCATCAAATTATATTAGATTACTCTTTTTTTTTTTCCTATCCTTTTCTGGTTGAGTTCTGATCATCCAGTCATTGAAGCCAGGTTGAGTGGGTATTATCTGCAAGTGTGGGTGTTCTTATGCATATTCCCTCTCTTCTTATCAGCTGGATGCTTCACTCTCCACTCTAGTCCTCTGTGGCTATGTCACTGACTCTGGGCCCAAGAGTCCCCAGGTCTTGCCATACTGCTGGCCAACCAGGTTTCCATCTGGGTTCACAGGAGTGTATTGAACATTGTAGGGCTTAGCTCACCACTTCATTGCTGTTTTTCCCTCACTTCCCCTTATCGGTGTTGAGTGTGGTCACCAATCACAGCGTGTATTCCCATTGAGTCTTAGTCTTGGAAGGGGGTTTGCACTGAGGGAACCCGACTACTTGCCTTGATGTCTCCTGGGCAAGCAACTTGCTTGTTCTTGTAGTAATCAGTTAGACTGCTGTTATTGTTATGTATTTTTCCTGTTGGTCTTTCTTTCAAGAGGTATCTTCTGTTTTTCTAGCCACTCCAGGCTGGTCTGCTTGTCCTTTCAAGTGGAAATTTCCCATATCTGAAGATCTGGATGTGGTTCAGGCTTCCACCTATAGTCTTATGTATTGCAGAGGCTCTGCAGGAAGCCTCCTTCACTGGGCATGTTGTAGCCCCATTTTAGCTATTCCAATCAGTTATAGGCAGAAGATGGACTTACAAGCTTTCTATAGCGATATTTCTGGCTTGGAATGCTAATTCTTGATGAAGTCTGCATACTAGTAGGGTTTAAGGAGCTTTAAAAAATATCAGTGGTTAAAATCCAAAGGCCTGGAAGCAAACTTGTGGTGCCTGAGGCCAAGGGTGGAAATGAGCACTGATTCCAAACCAGCAACATTGAACCTTTGGAGGTGAAGAGAAACGTCAAAACCAGGTTGTGGCTGTGATCACATCACTATACAACCCCATTGCCATTGAGTGGACTCCAACTCACAGTGACCCTGTGGGACAGAGTAGAACTGCCCACAGGGTTTCCAAAGCTGAAGTGCTTCTGCAAGCAGACGGCCACATTTTTCTCCCATGGACTGACGGGTGGGTTCAAATGGCCTATCTTTCAATTAGCAGCTGAGCACTTAACCACTGTGCCATCAGGTTTCCTTGCATAACTATATATATATATACATTATATCTTAATAAAGTTATTTTTCTAAGAAAAGAAAAGAACAGGGTGGGGGTACTACTTCAGATCAAATTAAATCAACATCTCTAGAGATAATATCTTGGGCATTGATTATTAAATAAATCTCCCCAAGTAATTTTAGTGTGCAGCCAGGGTGAAGAGCCACTGATTTAAACCCTTGTTGTCTGTAGATAGGACAGTCCTGTCCTAGGTTCTAGAAACTTCCAAACAAATATTATGGAGTAATGAGACTTGATTTCCTTGGCTATTCCTGAAGGTGATAAAGAGTCGTAAAACAGATATAAAAATGGCTTTTGCAATCAGATTACCGTGAAGAAGCTTGAATTTAGGTGGTGCTGCTCTGCGTGAGACGTAGGTGAGCCACTGTATAAGTTAGTGTTAATTAGGGAAGACACCCCAGCCTTTGAATGCCTAGGTAGGGCTATGACTAGGATAAGGCGAGTGAGGTGCTCACCTTGGGTGCAACTTTTAAAGGGGTGCCAGAAGACTCAGTAATCAAGAGAAATACTATTTTAATGCAATTTAAAACATCAAAACTAATAAAGACAGGATCCGCCTAGTCTTTCAGACAAAATGTGGCTACCTGGCCTCTAATGAGTGACCGTGTAGAGCTAAGACCGGAGGACTCACACCCAGACCTGGACACTGCTATTGTACTGGCTGGGGCCAGATGTCCTGACTTTCCTCTTACTGCATGAGAAGGAACCCAGCTTTCTGTAGACCTGGGGGTTCCTGAGATACCATAAGTGTGCACTGGACCCTGTCCAGACTGGTGAGAAGAATTTTAACTCTACCTTTTTCTCCCCTGAGGCACAGGACAGTGAATGACCTTGAAGGTTGCCTCTGCTTTTATCTATGTTTTGCTGTAGATACGTGTTTTAATATAAAGACCCCCTGCTTGATCTCCAAATCTGGGGCTAGACAATGTCTCTAATCTGATAAATCCATGGGTTCATCCAGGGATGGATCTGTATTTTGTGAAGTTTGAAATTTATACCATTTTAGAAATGTTTCTTAAGAAGAGAGCCCTGAGCAGTACAAATGGTGTATATACTTGGCTGCTAACTGAAAGGTGAGACTGCCCAGAAGGCACCTCAGAAGAAAGTCCTAGCTATCTACTTTTGAAAACCCAGCTATTGAAAACCTTATGGAGCACAGTTCTACTCTGACACACATGAGGTTTCTATGAGTTGGAATTGACTTGATGACAACTGATTAAGACAGGGAGAAGAGGATGTATCAAGTTTACTATACATAAATGTTGGGGGCTTATACAATTGGGAATATTCCCAAACAAGAAGAAGATTTGAATGTTAATGAATAGAAAAACCCCTTACGAATATGCTCACTTCTCACTTACCAATATGGTTAGGTTCCAAAGATCAGGTAATCAGACAAAATTCAAGAATATGCCAAAATGGAGGATGACCACATCAAGTCACAAAACAGGATGACTGCATCGTTATGCAATTGCCAAATTACATCACTATACAACTGCCAAATTACATCATACTAAAAAACAGAATCATGGCCCACCTAAATTGACAGGTAACCATTATAGCCGGCGTTACTCTCACACTGTTCCTCCGACTCCATCACTGTGAGATGTACTTCACTAATGTGCAAAATAGCTGGCTAGTAGATTTTATACTACTGCCATAAATGCAAAACTGTCAGATAATGAAATAATTGACAAATGAAGAGTAGGCATACAAAAATTACTGTGATTTTTTTTGCGTGTATCCTTCTATGTCTAATATATCTAAACTGCAGTATATATCCTTCTCTTTAATGTATGACTAGGTCCCTGGTGTCTCGAATGGTTTGCACTCCATGCTGACCTAAAGGTTGGTGGTTTGAATCCAGCCAGTGGTGGTGTGGAAGAAAGGTCTGGAGATGTACTTCTATAAAGATTGTTGTTGTTTTCAAGGGCCATCTAATGAGTTCTGACTCATAGCAACCCTGCATAGGGTTTCCAAGGAGTGGCTGGTGGCTTTGAACTATTGAATTTGTGGTTAGCAGACCAGTGCTTATCCTACAGCACCAAAGATTACAGTCAAGAAAACCCTGTGAAGCAGTGACACGTGGTCACTCCAACCACCCCAAGTCATCTGCTCTGTATGGACCAATGTGTTGTTTTCTCACTAAAATCAAACTGTGATGGCCAATTCTCAGGTCACAGAAAATAGAGTCAGGTCTTTTAAATGACAGCTTGCCATCTATAAATTTATGTTAATTCTTTAGTTTGTTGTTATTAAGTGCCACTGAATCGGTTCCAACTCTTAGCAACCCTGTAGGGTTTCCAAGAAGTAGCTACTGAGTTTGAACTGCTAACCTTGTGGTTTAAACCAACCTTATGATCCAGCACTTATTCTACAGTGCCACACCAGGACTATTTGGTAACTATTGCTGTTTATCTGACAATCAATATGAATATGTAGTAAATTAAACATAAATAAAAAACCCCACAGAACCAGTTTATTGGGCTCAGTTTAGTAATTTGGTTTTCAGGTTTGTAACATTATATTACTTCTATGTAAAATAGTTGTTCTAGAAGTAATTGTACAAGTATTTTCCTAGTACATGATAGAATTAAAAGGATAAAAAAACATGGCAGCCTCCAAAGACAGTGTTGGCCATGCGTGGATGGATTGGTGCTGTTCCAAGCACACTACCAGACCATGTATTTCCTTACAAAAATGTATTCATCTTTAATTTATCAATGCACATCCAGCACAGGTCTTGACACGTAGTAGGTACACAGATAGCTCTTAAATACATGACAGGATGCATTTGGAAGGAAGGAAGTAATGAACATCACAGATTGAAGGTATATGACTTCCTAGACTCATATAAGAATGGTTACGAATCGGGCTGTGAACCTTAAGGTCAGTGGTTCGAAACTACCAGCTGCTCCGTGGGAGAAAGATGAGGCTTTCTACTCCCGTAAAGATTTACACCCTCGGAAACCCTGTACAGGGTCGCTATGGGTCGGAACCGACTCAACGGCACTTAACAACAACAACAACTGTACTTTCAAAAGTTCTTTAACCTTGAGGCTTGACAGGGCCCACTTATAGGTGTGGTTTCTCTCCATTCATTTAATTGGTTGCTACTTTTTTCCATATTGTCAACCAAAGTATATAAATTACTTATTGTGCAGATGAAACCCTCTGCTAAGTGACGCAGTTGTGAGGGTTTATCAGCTGGGTCTCTTACCCTCATGGATTTTATGGTTAAGTTTAGACACAGACACATAAAATGAACTATAAAACAATGAGGTCAGTTCAATGTTAGAAATATGCCCATAGTATTAATGCAATTCAGGAGTCCTGGTGTGGCGCTGCGGGTTAATGCACCAGACTGCAAAGCCGTTTGAACTGCAAGGTCAGCAGTTTAAGCTAACCAGTTGCTCCTCGGAAACCCTATACAGGATCACTATGGGTCAGAACCGACTTGATAGCACTTCACAACAAAAACAACGTTAATGCAATTCAGAAAAAGGATGTCTGATCTTATTTGGTAGGGTCAGGAATGGTCTCCTGGTGAATAAAAAAACAAAAATCAGTTTCTGTTGAGTGGGTTCAGACTCATGGTGACCCTATGTGTGCAGAGGAGAGCTACTCTATAAGGTTTTCAAGGTTGTGATCTTTCAAAAGGAGCTCTCCAGATCTTTCTTCCTAGGTACCGTTAGGTGAGTTTGAACTACCAACTTCTGGTTAGTATTTGAGTCCATAACCGTTTGCATGACCCAGGTCTCCTATCTCTCCTAGTGGATAGAAGCCTAACGCGAATCTTAAAAGAAAATTTTCAAAATGTCCAATTTGTAGATAAAGTCAATTAATATACATTTAACTGATTTTATAGCCTTCTAGACACTCTGGTAGCGTAATGGTTACGAATTGGGCTGCGAACCTTAAGGCTAGCAGTTCGAAACTACCAGCAGCTCCGCGGGAGAAAGATGAGGCGTTCTGCTCCTGTAAAGATTTACAGCCTCGGAAACCCTGTACAGGGTCGCTATGGGTCGGATCCAACTCGATGGCACTTAACAACAACAACAAGACATGTACAAAGATCTGGAATCAGAAAACCAAAAAGGAAGAACATGCTCAGCATTT
>NW_006408612.1:2453949-2487401 GCF_000296735.1 Chrysochloris asiatica
TAAGGTGGAGGGCCAGAGAAAAAGAGGAAGACCCCCAACGAGATGGATTGGCCAAGTGGCAGCATCGATGGACTCAAGCGTGGCAACCGTAGTGAGGTTGGCCCAGGTTCGGGCAATGTTTCGTTCTGCTGTGCATAGGTTTGCTATGGTTCGGTACTGACTTGATGGCACCTAACAACAACAACAGAGACTGGTTAGGATATTATCAGTGTCTGGTTTAAGGTAATGCACAAAACAAGAGAATAGGAGGAATTTTGGAGACACCTTGCAGGTAGAATTGAAAGAGAGTGTGCCTATTGGATATGTGTGATGTGGGAAGAGAAGAGTCAAGTATGAGACTCAGATTTCTGGTTGGTGATAAGGTGAAAGGATGAGGTGCCTTTGGGATGTGTGGGCTTCGAAATGCTTGTGAGGCAACCACCTGGAGATGTTTAGCAGGAAGTAAGATATTTGAGTATTGCCAGTGGAGGTCTGGGTTGCTGTAGTAAATGGGTTTACTCAGGGAGGATCAAAAGTTGTTGCTCTAGGGTCAATTTTGACTCCTGGTGACTCCATGTGTCGTTGTTGTTGTCCAGTTGGTGCAGTCCAATGGTTCTGATGCATAGCGACCCTATGCATAGCAGAATGAAATACTGCCCTGTTCTGCTGTGTCGTCGAGTTGGTTCCGATCCATAGCGACCCTGTACAGGGTTTCTGAGGCTGTAAATCTTTACGGGAGCAGAAAGCCTCATTTTCCTCTCGCGGAGTGGCTGGTAGTTTCGAACTGCTGACCTTAAGGTTCGCAGCCCGATTCGTAACCACTACACTATCAGAGCTTCTTGCCCTATTCTGCACCATCCTCATAATTGTTGTTAAGCTTGAGCCCATTGCTACTGCCACTGTGCCAATCCATCTCATTAGGGGTCTTTCTTTTTTTTTTTTTCCACTGATTTTCCTTCCACTTTACCAAATACAATGTCCTACTCCGGTGACTGGTCACTCCTGATAATGTGTCTGAAGTATGAGAGACAAAGTCTCACCATCCTGGTTTCTAAGGAGCATTCTGGCTGTACTTCTAACACAGATTGGTTTGTTCTTCTGGCAGTGCATGGCACTTTCAATATTCTTTTCCAACACTACAACTCAAATGTATCAATTATTCTTTACTCTTCCTTATTCATTGTCCAACTCTCACATGCATATGTGATGATTGAAAATACCATGTCTTGGGTCAGGTGCATCTTAGTCCTCAAACTGGTATCTTTGCTCTTGAACATTTTAAAGAGGTCTTGTACAGTTGATTTGCCTAATGTGATACTTAGTCTGATTTCTTGACTGTTGCTTCCAATGAGTGTTGATAGTGGATCCAAGCAAAAAGAAGTCTTTAACAATGTCAGCTTTTTCTCCATTTATCATGCTGTTGTTTATTGGTTCAGTTACAAACTAGAAATGCTCCATAGGATGTTCTTGGCAGTAGTTTTTACAGAAACAGATCATTAGGCCATTTTTCCATGGTGCCACTGGGTGGGTTTGAACTGCCAACCTTTAGGCTAGTTGTTGTTATTATTAAGTGCTGTCGAGTCAGTTCCTCTTCATAGAGACCCTGTACAGGGTTTCTGAGAAGCAGCTGGTGAGCTTGAACAACTGACATTGCAGTTCAAACTTACCTTGCAGCCAGTGCTTATCCTACACCACCACACCAGGACTCCTTTAGGTTAGTAGCTGAGTACAAACCATGCTACCCAGGGACCTTCACTCACAGAGGAAGTGGAGATTAAAAGGGAAGAAATTTAAGGCTCGGAGACTACCATCTCCTCTTTTCTTATCATTCCTAAATCCTACAGGGTAAATTGGGGCTTCCTTCACAAGTGGGGACCTGCTCTGGCCTCCTAGTCTATGATTCACCCTAGCCTTTGGCCTTGCTGACTGAGACTTGCTCATAGAAATGAACTTCCAGAGTGTGGAAAAGGGGTATCCACTTGTGACCTTGTAGCTTGGTTTCTTTTTGTCTGGAAAACTCTTCACCTAGATATCCCTCTAGTAATGTCCATTCCTTGCTTCCTTTAAATGTTTGCTCAGAAGTCACATTATCAGTGAGGGCTAGGTTAAATGATGTTACAAAGCCATGAAGTTGTAGGATCCGAAAGTGATTTTGTTTATACAGTAGCTGTGGATCACTTCCAGCTTCACTTAATACACCTTGATATAGTAGGGGTTTGCAAAAAAAAAAACCTTGCTGGCAGGGAATTTTTTGAGTTCTATGCATTTGTTTCATCATAACTCATGGTCTAGACAACCATGTAATAGACATGCGCTCAGCTGGCAGCTACTTCAGTCATTGTCACGCCCCTCTCCCTGAGCTCCCCACCTTGGTTCACAGTGTGTGAATGGGTTGGGACATGGAGGTTAGTGAATAGGGGCAGTATGGTCTTGTAAGTCTGCCCTAGAAGTGAGCTCTGGTTTGTTTTTACAGCTAGGCATTGTTACTCCTGACAGTTCTCTAGTCCTGCACAGTAGCAGGAAGGACTAAACTTGCTTGAGACCCTGACTGATAACCAGCTAGTTCTTACTCACTCCTGTCCTTTTCCTTGTTCTCTAATTGGGACCATTATAAGTGGTTTGTCTTTGTGGGTTTTTTGTTTGTTTGTTTGTTTATGTCACCTTAGAATTACCTATGCAGTTTGGGGATAAGAAGGAGAAGTCGTATATTTTACAGTATTCACTGCAGGACCTCCTTACCATGTGGTGTTAGTATTGTGTAGTTAGGTAGTGTTAAGTTGTTTTTAACTCATAGAGACTTCATGTGACAGAGTAGAACTGTCCAATAGGGCTTTCAATGCTGTACTCTTTGTAGGAGTCCTGGTGTGGTGCTGTAGGATAAGCACTTGACTGCCAACCGCAAAGTCAGTGGTTTAAACCCACCAGTTGCACCTTGGAAACTCTATACAGGGTTGCTATGAGTCAGAACTGACTCGATGGCACTTAAACAATCTTCATAGGGGCAGATTGCTAGGTCTTTCTTCCGTGGAGTGGTTAGGTGGATTCAAACAGCGAACTTTTTGATTAACAGTTGAGTGCTCAACCATTTAGCGTAACCATTGTACCAGGATGTGAAGGTGCTCTCTTTCATTTATATTTCTTACATAATTCTGTTTCTGGGACAAAACCACCTTCCACATTCATTGATGTCAAGAACATCTCAGTTTATAGTTATGAGAATATTCCTCAGCCCTGTGGCGCTGTAGGTTAAGCACTGGACCGCAAGGTTAGTTTGAACGTTAAGTTTGGGGGTTTAAATCACCAATCACTCCTCAGAAACTCTATACAGGGTCACTATGATTTAGAACTGATGCTATGGAGCTTAACAACAACAACAACCCTACCTTGGAGTCCTGGTGTGGCACTGAAGGATAAGCACTGGACTGCAAGGTTGGTTTGAACCACAAGGTCAGTGGTTCAAACCCACCAGCTGTTCCTTGGAAACCCTATATAGGGTCTTTATGAGTTGGAACCAACTCGACGGCACTTAACAACAACAACAACCCTACCTTACCTCTGTAAGTAAGTCCTGGTGTAGAGCTGTAGGATAAGTATCAGTCTGCTACCTGAAAGGAACAGAACTGACTTGATGGCACTTAACAACAACAACTAACACTCTCTCTTACTAAGACAAGAATGGGACCATCAGCTATGTCCTTCTCCATCAGGTGTATGGGAGAAATAACGGGTGATCTCAGTGCTGTTCCTTCTGTGAGAGTTCAACAATGGTTATGGCAACCAATCTGAGAGGAGACATTTTCAGTCACAGTTATTCAACCTGAGGAGGCTGTCAGCTCCTTTTGCTTTAGGTGTTGCCAAGTAAAGTAGCTTTTTATCAGTTAGGAATGTGTGCTCCTGTCTGCAGACTAGAAGAAAGCTTGAAGGTCCTCCTGTGGAGACTGCTCCTCTGAGGTTTTAGTTTTTGTTGTTGTTATTGTATTTAATTTAAGGAAGCCAGGGTCAAGCAAAGGCTGAGGCAGCAGAAAAATTTATTTATAGAGCTTATGTTATGAAAAACAGACTCAGGGAATGAGCAGCCTTTCTCTTTTGGGATGGCAGTTTCAGTGGCTATTAATTATGAAATAATCTAAAGAGGGAAGGGGCCTTAGTCTGATTCCTATTTGACTTCTCATTTCATGCTCACAGATGGTGGGCCCTGGGTCAGGGCTAAAGATGATTTTTGACTTCATGGCACAATTGTCAAATATCTTGTACAAGGTTGCAGGGTGTGATGAGTGCAGCCCTCAAAATGTCCTGATCCTTTCCATTCCATTTGTTCCTCTTGTTGAACAGTCCCAGAGAAAACATTAGAGTATGAAAATGACAAACGAGAGGGAGGCATACATTGTGGCATATTGGAACATCAGTGATGGATAGAACTATGAGCTAGTATCATTTAAAGAGGTTTTATTATTGTTTCAAGAAGTATTTATAGAATAAACTATTTTTTTTTGTTTATGAAATAGCAGATTATTCTAGCCCATATCAATCATCCAATGAATTACTACTAATCTTTGCTTGAGATTTGTTTTTATGCTATAAAACTAAATGTTGTAATAAATTAAACCAACAGAATAGCAAGTACAAGCTTCCTTTTCCTCATCTTCTCTTTCTCCCTCCCCAATACTGTCATTACCCAACGTTCCAGGGTAATGGTCCAGTCAGTGGACTTGGGAGGAGTTTGCAGTGATTTGAAGTCTTCTGAGCCTGGAGTGGGATTTAATCTGGGTCGCAATGGGGTAAACTTTGGTCTAGAAGAAGTGAGTGGGAGAGCTTTTGCAGAAAAGGGAGTGTATAAGCAAAAAGAGAGCTGGGAAGCAGATAATTGATGTTGGCGATAGTGAGTGGTGGAGAACAGTGGAAATGAAGCTGGAAAGTTAATTGGACCAGACAGAGGCTGTAGCTTTGGATGCAGTTTAAGAGAGGAGGATGTGCCTCCGTGATTCTCTACTTTGGGCTCAAGTCTATCCAGATCTAGATAAACTCTCTAGTTCATCTCAGTTATCAGATGGAAAGTAACAGAGAAAACTGGATCCCAGAATGAACATGAGGACATTCAGTAAGAGTAAACAGGAGAAGCCCAGGAAGAAGCAAATTTAGAATAAAATGGATAAAAAAATCCATCTACTGTTAATGAGAGGCCTAGTGTGGTGCTGTGGGATAAAGCACTGGACTGCAAGGTTGGTTTGAACTGCAAGGTTGGAGGTTCAAACCCACCAGCTGCTCCTTGGAAACCCTATACAAAGTCTCTATGAGTCAGAACTAACTTGAAGGCACTTACCAACAACATATTAGAAAGAGGCATTGTCTTTCCCTCCACAATATCTGTTCTTCTTTTCTTGGTATTGATCTTGCTCTTGTTTTATGTGTTAAAGTATCCCAGTTTTAATTTAAAAATTGCAATATTTATCATAATATTCTCAAATGCCACAATCACCAAAAAAAACTTCCATACAGAGGAAGGATGTGCTAGTTAGAAAGGTTTTACTCAGTTTAATTTGCTAAATTAACACTTAGTGAAAAGTCAGATTAATATTGGTGAAGATTAGATAGAATGAGTAGTTTCCTTTGAGCTTAGCTGATGACTGAAAGATGACTTTTATAAATTTAAAGAGTTTGGACCAGCTATTAAGTGTGCAGTAACCAGCTAAGTTGGTATCCAATGAGTCCTCAATACTGAGCTCCCTCTGTAACTTACTCAACTCCTCATCTTCAGGGATTTTGAAGGATGTATTAGGGAATTTTTTAAATTCTGAAAACATTATCACTTAAAATTTGCAAGCTCTCTTGAAAGAAAGCAAATCTCATGTACAAAAAATATGGAATCATTAACTTAGAATAAATACAAGAAACACCCTCATATTGTCTTGGGGCTAGAATACATTCTGGGGTTGCCATCTTTTTTTGCTCACAACCATACGGCTACCCACCCGCATTGCCAGCAAGTTGATTCTGGCTCACTGCAAACTCTGAAAGACTAAGGCGAACAGCCCATAGGACTTCCAAGGTTGTAATCTTTGTGGATGAAGACTACCATAGTTCCCCCGTCAAAGCAGCTGGTGGGTTCAAACCACTGATCTTTCAGTTAGCAGCCATGTGCTTTAACACAGCGCCACCAGTGCTCACCTAATTAGAGGACTGGAAACCTTCATTAGTTCATTCTCCTGGCATTGTGAAGGCAGCGGTGGATAAGTAACATGGTTAGGAAGTTCTAGTTTAGACACAGAGCCTCAAAGATGCTGGGGTCAAGACTGACAGTGAAATCACACCAACCTAGACACATTTGCCCCTCCTGGTTCTGGCCACCAAGCTTCTTCTGTATTCTACCTTCATGTTAAGGGAATCAGAACTGCACCTTTCCTGGTAAGGCAGTCCCTGGGCTGCAAATGAGATCCATTCCTAAGTGTGTCTTTAAGTGGATTTTGTAGGTCGTTGGAACAGGTGCATATGGTTCTTATTTAGCCTTGCTTCAGTGCAAGAAAAGGCTCAAAGGCTTTTCAATGATTTAAAAGCTACAAGTGCAGCCAGTGAAGGTGATTGTGAGGAAAAAGTTGGCGCTAGTGGGGATTGGTTCAATCGGTTCAAAGTGAGGGCAAATTTACATTACATTAAAAGGCAAGTACATTCTGTACCCAGGGACTGCCTGTATTTGACTTCTAAAAAAACGCTTATCAGCCTATTCTCAGATCCTTAAAAAAAAAAAAAGTAGAAGGACATTGTTGGTTTTAGAAGTCCTTTGACCTTGGGAAAGCCACCCACCTACAGAGTTTTCACATGCTTACATAACTTCAGGTTGTGTGGGGTGAAACCACTAGGGACTATGAAATGGCACTTTGAAAACTGTGAAGTTCTAGGTCTATAAAAAGGCTCATACCAAATATGAGTATTTTTGGTAGAATTTAAAAAGCCATTAAAGGGAAATACCAGTTAAGGCATTTGGAAGACTGCAAAAAATATCCTGCACTTCTCATGGGCCCAGCCCACCTATCATATATCTGTGGCCTGAGCAACTTTTGAGGGAAAAAGATGGAAGAGTTAATAGTAAAGTATGGAGGAAGGAAAAGGAGAAAAAGAAGCTCAATCAGTGCTCTGCAACTTGACTGCACATCATGTTAGAGACTGGGCAATTATTTGGTTAATTTGATGGTTGTAGGCAATTATTTGGTTAATTTGATGGTTCCTAAGATGATAATAAGGGGAAAACATTAGCTTTGGGACATGATTTGCCCAGATTGACCATCTAGAATGATCTAATTATCGTGCTAACCAGCAAATCCTCATTTCACTTGAGGCTATAGAAAGTTATAGCTGGTTTTATATCACTAGGAGCAATGCTTAAAAATACATAGTATATTTCTGGTTTAGTGCTGGAGGAGATTTTTAGTTTTTAGGGAGTTCGATTTATAGAGAATCCCCACATCAAATGTCTAGACTCTCTAGGCCCTTTTGTTTCTCCATATGAGCATGTATATTTTTTATGTCATCCATGCATGTAGCTATGGATTGTTTAGCACTACCATATATTTTAAACCTTCCCCTCTTCCTCCATTTCATTAGCAGTGGGAGGAAGATTACAGCCTACAATCATAGTCTTCATAAAAAAAAAAGAAAAGAAAAGGAAATTGGTGGCTCCTTTCTTATTTATTCATCATCTTTGACTTCCTAAATTTTCCAAATTACCTTCTGGGTTGTGCTTGCCAGGGTGGTTAGCAGTCTATTGATGTGGGACTCCATTTCCTGCTCCCTGGATCTTCTAACTGGACTGCCACATTGCTTTGTTTAAAGGAAACCTCTTATAGCAGCCCAGCTAAGAGTACTGAGGAGCCTGACAGACACAAAACTCAGACTCACTGCAGCTACAGGCTCTCTGATGTTAAAACGGCTTCCTGTTCTTCTAAGGGTCCAGGCAAACACAGAGAAAAACAGCAACACAAAGTAACAATAACGGCAACAATAACAGCAGTGTATCATTCTCAGGGCAAAAGGGTTTCAAATATAGCAGCACAACAAAAGAACAAGGACATGACCACATTCAATAGACTTCTGCTAACCTGGATTGAGACCTGGTTAACCAGTATGATGAGACCTGAAGACTCCTGGGCCCAGGGGCAGGGACATGGCCACAGAGGACTAGAATGGAGTGTGAAATATCCAGCTGATATAAAGAGAGGGGGGATGCACAAGAACACCCACACTTGCAGATAGTATCCATCTGACCTGGCATCAATGGCTGGATGATCAGAGAACATGACTAGAGGAAGAAAGAAGAGGGAAAAAAAAAAAAAGGAGTAACCCGCTGTAAGTGGATGAACTTGACCTAGGCTTGTGGATGCAGTATGAAAAGGAGCGGACAAATCTCTTCAGTGAGGATCATTCCCACCCCCTTGGTACAGAGGGTTTACAGGGATGGGGAACTTAGACATAGGCTACCCAAAATGGGGAGACTACAAAGGTAATAAGTGACTGGCTTACAAACTTTCAATAGGGAACCTAGCTCCAGAGGATACAGGGAAAGGTAGAACTCTCCACTGAATTGTTTCAAACCTGTCTGGATGGGGTTAATAAAAGGTGAGGAGGGGGGAGGACTCCTGTGGTTCAATAGGGAATGATTGCTATCAGGTCTGACAGTGAGTGTTGGAAAGGTAAATGTAAATGTTTGGTAACAAAAGGAGGGGAGCAGCTGATTTTGCAGTCCAGGAGTGGAGGTCCCTGGAACTATCAAGGGAGAAAAGCAAAGAGACTGTGTCTGGAGAGGCAGTGACACTAGGGATGGAGTCAATGATGTGGACAGAAGGAGGGGCTGGGGACTCTGGACTCAGGGAGGGAGAGGGGTTGTGTGCTGGCGGCCGGTGGGCAGGAGTGTGGGATGTACCGTTTGGGTGTTTGATGATGCATGCAAGAGATTGTGGTCATTGCAATGAAACAAAGTAAGATAGGGTGAATGTAAAGATAATGTTCACCCATGTAAACTAACACATAATTCACAATAAAAACTTAAAAAAAAAAAAAGAACAAGGACAAAGTGCTTTTTGTCACCATAGAGAATTCTCTGCCCAAACTCTCTTCTACTTGGAAAGAATGAAGAGATGTTTGAAGGCTGAAATTATAAATAAAAAAAAGATTTAGGAAATATGACTCTAGTTTCATGTTGGTACCTGCTATTCCTTGGTGGGGAAGAGAAGTGCACATATACGTGTTCACTCGATTATAGGAAGAAAACCTTTTGCCAGTGAAAGTGTGGCACGCTTGGAAAGGTTATGTAGGCTTCCCTTCCAAACAAAATGACAGTTTCATAGAGGGGAATTTGTTTATTTTGACAGGACAATAGTAACAGTGTTCTCATTTCCGTTGTATTCTTGCTTTAGCTTGTTGTTGTTGTTAAGTGCCATCAAGTTGGTTCTGACTCATAGCGACCCTGTATAGGGTTTCCAAGCTGGTGGATTTGAACTGCTGACCTTGTGGTTTTCAGTGCAGTGCTGATCCTACAGCGTAACACCAGTAACCCCTACTTTAGATTACTCTCCTTTAATAATGTAAATCTTCTCCATACAAGGAGGACTGATTAAAAAATTATATTAGAAAGACTGTAGATCTCAAACTGGGTAGATCTGGGATTTAAATTCAAATTCGGGTCACTCAAATAAAAGATCAATAAGATTTTTAGTCTGAAGCAGTCTGTTTTTATAGTACCCCACTGCTGTCTAGTTGATTCTGATTCATAGTGAACCCATAGGACAAAGTAGAACTGCCCCATAGGGTTTCCAAGGCTGGAAATCTTTATGGAAACAGACAGTCACATGTTTCTCCTGCAGAATGACTGATGGGTTTAAACCTCTGACGTTTTGATTAGCAGTATAGCATTTTAACTTAACACTGTATACCAGGACTCCTTTTTTTATTTGTATCATTGTTGTGATTGTTCAGTCAGCTATCCTGTATAGAATTTTTGAGGAACAGTTGTTGAGTTTGAGCTCCAGATCTTGTGGTTCAAACTGACACTGTGGTCCCATGTGTTAGCCCACAGCGCCACACCATATGTCCTTTTTATACCATAGCAATGTTAAGGACCTCCAAATCACCCAAAGGGCTTGTTAGAACACAGATTTGGGGCCTCATTCTTAGTTTTTGATTCAGTAGGGTTGTTGTGTGCTGTTCAGTAGTCATAGGGACTCTATGTGACAGAGTAGAATTGCTCTATAGGATACCAAACCAAAAAACTCACTGCCACTGAGTTGATTGTTACTTTGTTGTTGTTAGACTCCAGTTCAATAGCCACCCAATACACAGCAAAACGAAGCAATGCCGAATCCTGTGTCATGCTCATGGTTGTTGTTATGTTTGAGCCCACTGCTGCTGCCACTGTTGGGGGCTTTCCTCTTTTTTGTTGACCCTCCACTTTACCAATCGTAATGTTCTTCTCCAACAACCTGTCCAAAGTCTGAGAGACAAAGTCTTGCCACCCTTACTTCTCAGGAGGATTTGGGTTATAACTCTTCCAAGACAGAAATATTTGCTCTTCTGGAAGCCCATGATACTTTCAATATTTTCACCAAACCATAATTCAAAAGCATCAATTCTTGTACAGTCTTCCTTATTCATTGTCCAACTTTCTTAAGTATATGAGGCTATTGAAAATACTATGGCTTGTATCTGGGGCATCATAGTCCTCAAAGTGACATATTGCTCTTTAACACTTTAAAGCAGTCTTGTACAGCAGATTTGCCTAATGTAGTATGTCATCTAACTTCTTAACTGCTACTTCCTTGAGCATTGATTTTTGATATAAGCAAAATGAAGTCTTTGACAACTTCAATCTTTCTTCCATTTATCATAATGCTTTCTATTGGTCTAGTTCTGATAATTTTTGTTTCCTTTACATTGGGTGCAATCCATACTGAAGGCTGTAGTCTCTGATCTTCATCAGTTAGTATTTCAAGTCCTCTTTGCTTACAGCAAACAAGGTTGTGTCATCTGCGTATCACAAGTTGCTAATGAGTCTTCGAATCTTGATGCATTCTTCTTCATATAATCTAGTTTCTCAGATTATTTGCTCAGTGTACAGATTGAATAAATATGTTGAAAAGCTACAACACTGGTACACACCTTTCCTGATCTTAAATTATCTCCTTGTTTTCAGTATCCTCTTGTTCTGTTCCAACTCTTGGTCCATATACAGGTTCTTCATGAGCACAATTAAGTGTTCTGAAATTCCCATTCTTTTCAATGTTATCCATCGTTTGTAATGATCATCAAATGCCTTTGAATTGTCAATAAAGCACAAGTAAACATCTTTCTGTTATTGTCTGCTTTCAGCCAAGTTCCACTTGTCGCCAGCAATGATATTCCTCATTCCACATTCTCTTCTGAATCTGGCTTGCATTTCTGGCAGTTCTTCATTGACATATTGCTACAACAATTTTTGAATTATTTTCAGCAAAATTGTACTTGCATGTGATATTGTTTGATGATTTCTGCATTCTGTTGTATAGCCTTTCTTTGGAATGGCACCAATATGGATCTCGTCAAATTGGTTGTCTAGGTAGCTGTCTTCCAAATTTCTTGGTGTTGATGAGTACCTCCAGTACTGCATCAGTTTGTTTATTTCAATTGGTATTTCGTGAGTTCTTGGAGCCTTGTTTTTCACCAATGCCTTAAGTGCGTCCTTTAATACCATTGGTTCTTGGTCATATGTTACCTCTTCAAATGGCTGAACATCAACTGATTCTTTTTGGTATAGTAACTGTGCATTCATTCCATCTTCTTTTGATGCTTACTGAGTCATTCAAATATTTTGCCCATAGAATTCTTCAGTATTGTAACCCAAGGCTTGAATTTTTTCTTGTGGCTTGAGAAATGCTAAGGGTGTTTATCCATTTTGTTTTCCTAAGTCCAGGTCTTTGCATATGTTGTTATAGTACTTCGTCTTGTAATGAGAGTTGCCCTTTGACATTTTCAGTTCAGCTCATTTACTTCCATTTGCTTAGCTTCTCTACAGTCAAGAACAAGTTTCAGGGTCTTTTCTGATAGCGATTTTTGTCTTTTCTTTCCTTCCTGTCTTTTTAATGACCTTTTGCTTTTTCCGCAACTCCTCGGATCTTCAGTCATTAATGTCTAATGAATCTATCCTTGAGATAGTCTCTAAATTCAAGTGGGATATATTCAAGGTCATATTTTGGAGTAGTTACATTTTTTTCAGTTTAACCCTGTACTTGCATATGAACAATTGACTGTTTTACAGTTTGCCTCTGGCCTTGTTTTCACTGATGATATTGAGCATCTCCCTTATCTCTTCCCACAGATGTAGTCAATTTGATTCCTATGTTCCATTTATTGAGGTCTTCAAGTATAACTGCTGTTTATGTTGCTGAAAAGGGGTATTTGCAATTAATAAGTCATTGGTCTTGCAAAATTCCATCATGTGATCTCTAGTAATAATTTCTATCACCACGACCATATTTTCCAATGACCAATCCTACCTCTTTGTCTTAATTTTTGCATTCCAATACCAGTAATTATCAATACATTTTGATTGCATGCTTGATCACTTTTTGACTGAAAAAGTCGGTAAAATTCAATTACATTATCACTGGATTAAATTGTTGGTACGTAAATTTAAATAATAATGGTTTTAACTGGTCTTTTTTTGTAGGCGTATGGATATCACAAATAACATTATGCTTCATGATAAATCTTTTTTTTTTTTTTAAGTTTTTATTGTGAATTGAGTGATGGTTTACACGGGAGAACATTGGTTTTACACCCATTCTTGCATTGCAATGATTACAATATCCTCTGTGTATCATTATTCAACAAGATTTGCTTCTATTCCCTCTGTTATTTATTTATTTTTGGGAGGCCATACATAAGAACACTCAGGAATATATAATTATTTAAACAACCAAAGGGCACATTCTGCAAGCCTGCCTCCTGGCCACCAACACGTGGCTGCCAGCACACAGCCTTTCTCTTTCCATGAGTCTAGAGTCCTCAGCTGCACTATTCCTCCATGCCCTCATCTCTGTCTCCATCTCTGGTGTCACTGCTTCTCTGGATAGGGTCCAACATTCCACTCCTGCTCTTCTCCTTGATGGTCCTAGGGCCCCCTGTTCCTAGACTGTAAAATTAATGTCTTTCCTCTTTTTGTTACAAAATTTCTACCTTTATAGTTGTGACAGTTGCAATTAGTCATGATAACAATTACTCACCATTGAGTCATAAGAATCTTATCCCCATCTCTTTTCACCAGACCTGTCTAGACAAGATGAATACTATTCAGTGGGTATTCTACCTCCTCCTGCACACTCTGAAACTAAACTCTCTCTTGAAAATTTGTAAGCCAGTCACTTTGTGCCTTTATAGTTCCCCGCCCCATTTTAGGTAGCCAATGTCTAAGTTACCTGATCCTATCAACCCTGTATACAGAGGGGATAGGATTGATCCTGTCAGTTGGTATTTTGATCTACTACATCCATAAGTATTGGTCAAGTTCATCAAATTGTAGCAATTAACACTTGCTTCCTTTGTCAAAAATCTTTTTAAAAAATCTTCCTCTAGTCGCGTTCTGATCATCAAGCCATTGAAGCTAGGTTGAATGGGTACTATCTACAAGATTGTGTGTCTCTCCTCACTTCATATTAGCTGGATGCTTTGCTCTCAGCTCTAGTTCTCTTTGACTATGTTCTTGGGCTCAGGAGTCCACAGGTCTCACCACACTTCGGACACTTTGGACCAACCAGCCCTTCCTCTTGTCACTCTCATCTCCAGGTTGATGGGAGTCTATGGAACATGATTAAACTCAGCCCATTTCTTCATTGCTGCCTTTCCCCTCTTCCATTCACCAAGAGACTAACATGGTTGCCAGCAAGCTTATATGCTTGCTCATGTGTTCTCTTTGAGTTTCAGTCTTGGAGGGGGGTTTGTCCTTTAGGGACATGATTGCTTGCCTTGATGGCTCTCTGGGGAACAACTTGCTTGTTCTTATCAATCAGACTGCCATTTTTGTTTTGGATTTTTCCTGCTGGTCTTTCTTCCAAGAAGTATTTTCTGTTCCTCTAGCTGTTCCAGGCTGGTCTGTCAAGATAGATCTTAAAATGATCCTTTAGATAGTAAATGTGACACCATTTCTCTTCAGTTTGCCATTCCTAGCGTAGTATGACCACTAACTAAATGACCAGCTCACTAATGCCTAGAATATTGATCTTTATACGTTCCATTTCCTTTTTAATGACTGCCAATTTTCCTTGGTTCATAGTTCATACATTCATGTTCCAATTATTAATGGATGTTTGCAGCTATTTTTCCTCATTTTGAGTTGTGTCCTATCAGCAAATGAAAGTCCTGAATGCTTGTTCCAACCACATCATGAACATCAACTCTTTATTGAGAAGGCAGCTCTTCCCCAGTTGAATTTTGAATACCTTCCAACTTGAGAAGCTCGTCTTCCAATACTGTATCAGACAATGGTCTGCTGCTATTCATAAGGTTTTCAGTGGCTAACTTTTCAGAAGTGGCCCACCTCTCCTTCTTCCTAGTAAGTTTTTGTCTAGACGTTCCAAATGAAACCTGTCCACCCTGGGTAAACCTCCTGGTATTTAAAATACTGGTGAGATAACTTCCTGGTGTGACACTGTAAGATAAGCATTGGACTGCAATCCACAAGGTCGGTAGGTCAAACTACCAGCTGCTCCTTGGAAGCCCTATACAGTGTTGCTATGAATTGAACTGACTTGATGGAACTTAACCACAATACCTTCCAGCATCAGAGCAATACACAAAACATAGTATGAGACACTAACAGATGCGTGGTGGATTCTGTCTTATATTGACCTTATCTAGGGTTTCTGTAAATCCTTATTTTTCCCAAGCCCAATACCTATCCCACAGTGCCATGAGAGCTGCTTATGATAGGAACCCCAAATGAGCATTTCTAACAAGTTTCCAGATGAGGCTGGAATTACACTTAAAAAGGATTGATTAGGCAGAACTAGCTAAAACATCTAAAAACCTGCCCTGATTAGTGTAAAATCTGGTGCAAAGTGACAAGTTGAGCTTTGATCAAATATTTGCTTGTTGAACTTAACAAGGAGATGGGTATGTGCTGGTCAAGCTGATGGATTCAGCCCATATCTGAGTTCTAATTATAAAAGACATTGTTGGGGAAATGATTCTTTTATACAGCCTGAAGGAAAAATGTTCAGGGGTTTGGAGAATGGCATATATATTATCAATTTGCACAAACATTTTATGTAGACCTCATGCTATAGACTACTTATATTTATCCTGATTTTCTCCTCACCATTCTGAGTTATTTGAATCTATATATAGTTTATTTATACAGAGAGTTTTGTTTGAGAATGTTATACTCTTGTGCTACTGTTAGGAAAAACCTTGGGGTTTATTGTTCCTAAGATGCCTCTTCAGTCAACAGAAAATCACGCTGCACTAGATCTCAAGAATTTTAAGACATTTAGCTCTGATAAAGGTAACACCCACCACTTTCTGCCATACTTTGGTGACAATGTGTGTTACTATGATGCTGGACACTGTGCCATCAATATTTCAAGTACCATCAGGGTCAGCAATGGTGGATGTGTTCCAACGGAGCTTCCAGACTAAGACAGACTAAGAAGAAAGGCCTCGTGGTCTCCTTCTGAAAATTGTTGCTGTTAAGTGTTGTTGAGTCAGTTCTGACTCATACAGACCCTGTGCAGGATTTCCGAGGTTTTGAATCTTCGTGGGAACAGAATGTCTCATCTTTCTCCTGTGAAATGGCTGGTGGGCTCCAACTTTGGACTTTGTGGTTAACAGTCCGGTGCTGATCCTACAAAACCACCACACTCCCGTCTGAAAATTGCTGTTGTTATTAAGTGCCATCTAGTTGGTTCCAACTCATAGCGACTCTGTATACGGTTTCCAAGGTTTTAAATCTTTGTGGGAGCAGAAAGCTTCATCTAGCTCCTATGAAGTGGCTGGCAAGCTAGAACTTTGTGATCCACAGTCCAGTGCTTATCGTTTGGAGCCGCCACGTTCCCATCTGAAAATCAAGCCAATGAAGGTATTATGGAGCACAACAGAATGTGGTCTGACTTGCTTTCTTGTCATCAGGAGGGATCAATCCCTGGAGGATGATTAGTACGGTGAAGTAAAGGGCCAGCAGGTATGAAGGACACCCTCGCTGAGATGGAGGGGTACACTCTGACGCTGTTTACCATGAGAGTGCTGCAGGACGAGGTAACATCTTCTTCTGTGTGCATAAGGTTGCTATGAGTCCGAGTTGACTTGATAGCAGCTATTTATGGTAGCTATCTGTGTAGGTATGCATCTATCAGTGTAACGGAGTTCTGGCGTGGCACCATGCGTTAATGTGCTGGACTGCAAACTCATTTCAACTGTAAGGTCGGTGGTTCAAGCTCACCAGCTGCTCTTTGGAAACCCTATGCAGGGTTGCTATGGGTTGGAACCTACTTGACAGCACTTAACAATAGCAGCAGCAGCAATCAGTGTAACACAGGAGGTGGTGAATATGCACAGAATCTAGCCCTATAGTCATATCTAGGGTGAGAGGAGTGCAAGAGAGCTAAGAGGTCATCTCTTTAATTCAACTCCTTTTCCAGATCAGTAAAGCCAGCCCAGAGAGTTTGAAGGAGGTATCTGACTCCATGGTCACTGCACAGTTTTAATGCGGCCAACTGCTGATGGGTTGGGTGGAGGGGGAACTGCAGGATCCAGCACTGTTTCCTCCTATTGCATTTGCTTGTGTTGGTATCCCATTTGATGTGTGCCAAGCCTTGGCAGACTCATGTGTGGAGGCAGGGAAGTCAGGTTCTGAGAAGAGGAGGACATCATCGGATCTGGCAGCTAAAACATGAAACCACCATCCCTCGGATTTCATAGTCTGTAGTCTCATTGGGATGCTAGCCAACTCGTTGTCTGCTGTTGAGTGTGGGTGAGAAAGTGGGAGGAAAGAACTGGGTGACGAGAGAGTGGGAGGACAAAGAGATACCACGAGGAGTGGAAAATTTGTTGAAGGGAGTAACACGCAAGAGTCCCAATTTAAAGTGTACAACTTGAAGTACCCTCCTATCTACAGCAGGTCAGATACTTTATGAGTTGTCTTTTAAGCCCGGCAATCCTACGCTAGTTGGGTCTGTTGGCTTTCAGGTGTCTCCTCCTTTCTCCCCCCACCTTGTACTGCAGGTGAACCATCCCATAGGGCATGTTGCCCAGACTGCTAGGTTTTGCCCAGTGAAGTCACTGGAAGAATGGAAGTTGAAGGGAAGGGAGAAGACAGACTGTTTCCCTTCCTACTTCTGAACCTCACTTAGTTGGCTGCTATAGCAGCAGCTACCAGACAACCCCTCAGAGGTCCAGCTTCATCAGGACCCTCGGTGTCCATAATCCCACCTGCTCCTTTTGTCTTCCACTCCCATCCTGGGGTGGCTTCCTCTCTATCTCACCTCCTCCTTCATCTGTGGAAATAATTCCTTGCATTGAGTTCTTTCTATTGCAAATACTTAAAAGTAATTTCTGTTTTACTAGTTAGATCCTGGCTGCTATAAGTTAGAATGATTGTTTCTAGTGAGCTGATGAGGAAACTGGGGCTAATATAGGTTAAACAGTTAGTTCAAATTTCTTGCAAAAAGGAAAGAATGAAATACAAGACTACAGAGATCAGGATGTTAATATTATGTGGTCTTTCAGAAGGAGTTTGAGAGAATTGGAAAAAGAAAGAACGAGAAGGGATATTTTCATCTATGAGAATGTGGTAATGGTATGAAAACATTGCTCAGCCCTCCAGAAATGAGGTGGTCTGTTGTAGAGTATGTGTGTGTGCCCAGTGTTCTGCAGCCAGAAATCTCAGTGAATCAAGTCTACTCACACTCTGGTTAGTCTTTTATTATTCCTCATTTTCTTGGTCGATTACAAGAGGGCACTTAGTTCCACTCATCCAGCTGCAGTTTGCAAAAATGTGGCTTGGGTCTCACTTTGGAACCCAGGTTGCTATAGAAACCTTTGATTGAGGTGGATGGATCATGAAGGTTTATTAATGAGATTTCCCCTTCTCTACCTCTGGACTCAGTCTGTGTGAGAATCCAAGAAAGGCTCGTTTGTTTTCATACCAAAGGCTAATTTCTCAGTCTGATTGTTTGGTGGCTGTCACGGATTGAATTGTGTCCCTCCAAAATATGTGTCAGTTTGGCCAGGCCACGATTCACAGTGGTTTGAGAGTCATAGAATGAAGTAATCTGGCAGTATTGATGTAATTATCCCACATGATGTGATCGGCCAGTCAGTGGTAAGGGGAATAGGATGGGATGCAACATTACTCAGGTCACAGTTCTGATGTAAGGGAAATTTCCCTGGGGTCTGGCCTGCATCATCTTTTATCTTATGTAGAGAGAAGCAAACAGAAAGAGAGAGAGGAACCTACTGCCACCAAGAAAAAAGAGCTTGGAGCAGAGTGTGTACTTTGGACCCGGGTCTCGGTCCTGAGGACCTCCTAGAACCAGGGGAAGATTAATGCCAAGAGACATGGAGATCTCCAAGGAACACTGGGTTCACAGATGTTGAAAGAAACCAAAGACCTTTCCCCACAGCTGACACAGAAGGTTTTTCCCTAGAGCTGGTGCCCTGAATTCAGATTTATAGCAAGGTCAGTAGTTCAGACTCACCAGTTGCTCCTCGGAAATCCTATACTAGGATGCTATGAGTTGGAACCAGCTTGATAGCATTTAACAACTGCAACAAACTGTGAGAGAATAAATTTCTGTTTGGTAAAGTTAAAGTCATCCACATGTGATATTTCTGTTAAACCAACACTAGATAACAAAGACAGTGCAGTGGGTAAGGCAGATGGTTCTCTCTCCAATCAACTCTATAAAACGGCTGGTCTTCAGGCACCAGAGAAGATTATATCCTTGAGTTGATTTAGGTATTACATCTTCAATACACATCTATCTTGAATTCATGTCTATTAGAGAGTCACCTGATATTTAAACATAGAGGAGAGTGGTTCTCTAAGTGTGGTCCCTGGACTAGCATCATCAACATCACCCAAGTATGTGTTAGAAATGCAAACAATTGGGCTTTACCCCATATCGCCTTAATCAGAAATTGAGTGGGCCCAGCAATCTTTGTATTAACAAGCCCGCCAGGTAATAATGATGCTGGCTCAAATGTGTAAACCAGAGTTCTAGGCTCTGTTGTAAGTTAGTGTTCCTCAAATTGGGGCCTATGGAGCCTCTATGGATTGTTGTTGTTGTTGTTAGGTGCCATCGAGTCAGTACCAAACCATAGCGACCTTATGCACAGCAGAATGAAACACTGCCCCATTCTGGGCCAACCTCACTACTGTTGCAACGTGTGAGTCCATCGATACTGCCACTTGGCTAATCCATCTCGTTGGGATCTTCCTCTTTTTCTCTGACCCTTCACCTTACCAAACATGATATCCTTCTCCAGCAACTAGTCCCTCCTGACAATAGGTCCAAAGTATGAGAGATGAAGTTTGGCCATCTTGGCCACCAAAGAGTACTCTGGCTGCATTTCTTCCAAAACAGATCTATTGGTTCTTTTGGCAGCCCATGGCACTTTCGATATTCTCCTCTAGCACCATAACTCAAAAGCATCAATTCTTTTATGGTCTTCCTTATTCACTGTCCAGCTTTCGCATGCATATGAGGTTATTGAAAATACCATGGCTTGGGTCAGGCACACATCTTCAAGCTGACATCTTTGCTCTTCAACACTTTTAAAAGGTCTTATGCAGCAGATTTGCCTAATGCAATACGTCCTTTGATTTCTTGACTGCTGCTTCCATAGCTGTTGATAGTTGATCCAAGAAGAATGAAGTCCTTTACAACTTCTATCTTTTCTCCATTGATAAGAATGCTGTTTATTGGTCCAGTGGTGAGGATTTTTGTTTTCTTTACATTGAGATGTAACTCATACCGAAGGCTGAGCTCTGATTTTTATCAGTAAATGTTTTAAGTTCTGTTCACTTTCAGCAAGTAAGGTTGTATCATCTGCATGTCGCAGGTTGTTAATGAGTGTTTGTCCAATTCTGATGCCACGTTTTTCTTCATAGAACCCAGCTTCTCGGATTATTAGCGCAGCATACAGGTTGAATAAGTATGGTGAAAGAATACAAACCTGTCACACACCTTTTTAAATTTTAAACCATTCAGTGTTCCCATGTCTTGATCCATGTACAGATTCCTCATGAGCACAATTATGTTGTCCAGCATACTCATACTTTGCAATGTTGTCCATAGCTTGTCATGATCCTCACAATCAAAAGCCTTTGCATAGTTAATAAAACACAGGTAAACATCCTTCTGATATTCTCTGCTTTCAGCCAAGATCTATTGGATGGACATCAGTAATGATATCCCTTGTTCCATGGCCTCTTTTGAATCCGGCTTGAACCTCTGGAAGTTAATGTATGATGATAGCCATTTCTGGATTACCCGTATTTAGCAAAACTTTACTCATGTGGGATATCAAAGAGATTGTCCAATGATTTCTGCATTCTAAAGGGTCACCTCTCTTTGGAATGGTCACAAATATGGATCTCTTCCAATCAGTTGGCCAGATAGTTGTCTTCCAAATTTCTTGGCAGAGATGAGTGAGTGCCTCCTGTGCCACCTCACTTTCTTGAAAGATTTCAATTTTTATTCCACCAATTCTTGGTGTCTTGTTCTTTGCCAATTCCTTCAATGCACCTTGGATTTCCTTCTTCAGTATCGTTGGCTTTTGATCATATGCTACCTCCTGAAACGGTTGAACATTAACCATATCCGTTTGGTACAGTGACTCTGTGTATTCCTTCCATCTTCTTTTGATGCTTTCTGCATCATTCAATAATTTCCCCAGAGAATCTTTCAATAACAAAAGTCAAGTCTTGAATTTTTTCTTCAATTCCCCCAGCTTGAGAAATGCTGAGTATGTTCTTCCTTTTTGGTTTTCTGAGTCAAGATTTTTGCACATTTTGTTGTGGTATTCAGCTTTATCTTCTCAAGCTGATCTTTAAAATTTTCTGTTCAGCTCTTGGATCTCTTCATTTCTTCCATTTGCTTTAGCATCTCTACACTGGAGAGCAAGTTTCAGTATCTTTTCTGACATCCATTTTGACCTTTTCCTTTTTGTCTTCTCAATGACTTTTTGCTTTCTTCCTGAATGATGTTCTTGATGTCATCCCACAAATCTTCTGGTCTTCAGTCTTTACTGTTTAATGTATCAAATCTGTTCTTCAGATGATCTCTAAATTCAGGTGGGATATATTCAAGATTATATTTTGGCTTTCGTGGACTTGTTTTCATTTTCTTCAGCTTCAGTTTGAATTTGGATATGAGTAATTTATGGTCTGTTCCTCAGTCTGCCCCTGGCCTTGTTTTGACTGATGATATGGAGCTTTTCCATCGTCTCTTTCCGCAGATGTAGTCAATTTGATTTCTATGTGTTCCATCTGGTAAGGTCCATGTGTATAGTCGTCTCTTGTGCTGTCTTAAGAAGGTATTTGAAATGAACAAATCATTGGTTTTGCAGAAGTCTATCATGCATTCTCCAGCATCATTTCTATCACTAAGGCCATGTTTTCCAACCACTGATCCTTCCTCTTTGCTCCCAACCTTTGCATTCCAATCACCAGTAATGATCAATATACCTTGATTACATGTTTGATCAATTTCAGATTGAAGAAGTTGGTAGAATTCTTCTATTTCATCCTCACTGGCTTTAGTGGTTGGTGCATAAATTTGAATAATAGTGATATTAAGTGGGCTTCCCTGTAGGCGCATGGATATTATCCTATCACAGACAGCATTGTACCTCATGACTGATCTGGATATATTCTTTTTGACAATGAATGTAACATCATTCCTCTCCAGGCCAGGAACTGAACTCCTCCCTCCCCACCACCAGATCATGGCTCAATTTTCATCCAAACAATAGACTGTCTATAAGGTGAATAATAGCATTAGGGAAGTTGGCACTACATTCATTTGATACATAATGAACCCTTTGAGATAAAAAAGGCAGCTTTTGCTTAAAGACAAAGGCTGGTGGGGTTAGGAACAAAGGAAGAATGGAATTGGGAAACACAGGGTAGGAGTGGGATGATTGATGTTATATTGTGGAGATTGTAATCAATGACATGAAACAAAATGTATATGAATTTTATAATGAAAAACGGATTTGCTCAGTAAACCTCCACCGAATTCACACACACAAATCGTGAAAACAAACAGAGAAAGAAACGCGATGGTGGATTGAGGCATTACACGGTATGACACCACCACATGTGAGACAGAGGGAGTCTGTGCTACATTAAGTCAAAGTCCTACTCAAGTGTAATTTAAGAATAATCCAGTTGCAGCAAAACAACCGCATCTCCCGCATTTATTTAAAGCTGGTAACTTGAATTTTATTGATTTTGTGGTTTTGCATGTATTTAGTTTATAAACTTGTTTGGCTCTATAGTTGTATGTCTATACAAGTCTAAGGATGTTAAACTGAAGTTTACACTTGCATATATTTAAGTAACATTATAATGAAAAGAATATAAGTTAATTTGGGGGTCTATATAAATATTTTCCTTTTAATACTAGTCTGCATTCATATATAGATCAATTTAGGGAAAAAACAAAACAAAACTTAGTTATATAACACAATAGAGATCCAGGCTGACTGAAGCTTAATTTCAAAGTGATCATTCTTTTTTCAATAAAATTATTTTGAGGTATTATTCATATACTCAAAAATGTATCATTTAAAAGTGTACAATTTAGTGGTTATTAATATGTTCACAAAGTTCTGCTACCATTGCCACCATCTTATTCTAGAATATTTTTTTTATTCTCTCCCCCCACCTGGAGAAACTCTGTACCCATGAGCCAATCACTCTCTAGCCTCTTCCCCCAGCGCCTGGTAATCAGTATTCTGTAGTCTGGATTAGGGACTTGTCTTTTCTGGATGTTGTTGTTGTTGTTGTTAGACGCTATCAAGTCAGTTCTGACTCATAGTGACTGTATGCACAATAGAACAAATCAATGCCCGGTTCTGTGCTAGCTTCACATTCATGTCTATTTTTGAGCTCATTGTTGCAGCCATTGTGTCAATGCGTCCTCTTTTTCACTGACTCTCTCCTTAATTTATTGTGATGTTCATCTCCAGGGACTGGTCCCTCCTGATGACATGCCCAAAGTCTGTGAAATGAAACCCTGCCAGCCTCACCTCTAAGGAGCATTCTGGCTGTACTATGGATAGTTCATATAAATGGAATCTTATGTGTGGACTTTCATGTCTGTCTTCTTTCACTTTGCATGATGATTTCAAGGTTCAGTAGTCCCTTCCTTTTTTATTGCTGAATAATATTCCATTGTATGTATACACCACATTTATTTATCCATGCGTCAGTTGATGGACATTTCGGTTGTTTTCAACTCTGGGCTAATGTTAATAATGCTGCTATAAAGTTTTTTGTGTGGACGTATGTTTTCTATTCTTTTAGGTGGAAAATTTGGGTCATATTGTAGCACTGCAGAATAATGCACTGGACTGAAAGGTCAGTTTAAACTGCAAGGTCTGTGGTTCAAACCCACCAGCTGCTCCTTGGAAACCCTAGACAAGGTCACTATGAGTTGAGTCGGAATCAACTCAGCATCAATTAACAACAGCAACGATGGATGGAAATTCTATGCTTAACTTTTTGAGGAATTACCACATTGTTTTCTACAGAGGCTGTACCATATTATATCTCTACCAAGTTCTTCACGTCTTCATCAACATATTTGTTATCCATCTTTTTTATAATAACCATGGCTAGTGGATGTGAAATGATATTTCATTATTGTTTTAATTTGCATTTCCCTAATGACTAATGTGTGGAGTCCAGGTGTGGCGCTGTGGGTTAATGTGTCAGACTGCAAAGCCATTTGAACTGCAAGGTTGGCAGTTCATGCTTACCGGCAGCTCCTCAGAAACCCTATACAGGGTCACTATGGGTTAGAACTGACTCAATGGCACTTAACAATGACAACAATGACTAATGTGTGGGAGAAAGATGGGGCTTTCTGCTCCTAGGATTCTTTGCATTCTCAGAAACCCTATGCAGGGTCACTATGAGTAAGAATACTGCATGGCAATAGGTAAATGTGTTGTTGTTGTTAGGTGCTATTGAGTCGGTACTGACCCATAACGACCTTATGCACAGCACAACAAAACACTGCCTGATCCTGGGCCAACCTCACTACTGTTGCTACGCTTGAGTTCATTGATGCTGCCACTTGGCCAGTTCATCTCGTTGGGGGTCTTCCTCTCTTTCTCTGTCCCTTCACCTTACCAAACATGATATCCTTCTCCGGCGACTGCTCTCTCCTGTCAATATGTCCAAAGTATGAGAGACATAGTTTGGCCATCTTGGCCTCCAAGGAGCACTCTGGCTGCACTTCTTCCAAAACAGATCTATTAGTTCTTTTGGCAGCCCATGGCACTTTCAGTATTCTCCTCCAACACCACAACTCAAAAGCATCAATTCTTCTAGGATCTTCCTTATTCACTGTCCAGCTTTCGCATGCATGTGAGGTTATTGAAAATACCATGGCTTGGATCAGGTTCACCTTAGCCCTCAAGCTGACATCTTTGCTCTTTGACAGACTCCTGTTTTGACGTAGCATAAATAGAAAAGTGCAGAATCCTTTGGAGGGACGCACCACCTTTAGAAATGTGTGGACCTTGATAGAAGATCTGTTGAGAAACAATAGCTGCACTTTTTTTTTTTTTTTAAATCAGGAAATTTTGTATTTTAACTACAGCTTACTACAAATAAAGAATACCCAGTGGTACAATTGTTGAGACATGGACTTGTAATTTAAAGTTTGGTATTGGAACCCACTCTGCAGGACAAAGATGTGACAGCAGCTTCCCTAAAGATAAGTGGTGGTGGTGGCTGTGTGCTATGGAGTCAATGCCAACTCACAGTGCCATGTATAGGCTTCTGGAGGCTGCAAATCTTTGTTGTCATTGTTGTTACTGTCATTGTTTTAGGTGCTATCAAATTGGTACCAACTCAGAGCAACATTATGCACAATAGGACGAACCACTGTCCACTCCTGCGCCAACCTCACTATTGTTTCTAACCTTGAGACTCTGGAGGTCTTCCTCTTTTTCTCCAACCCTCTACTTTACCAAGCATGATGTCCTTCTCCAGGGACTGGTCCCTCCTGATATTATATCTGAAGTATAAGATACGAAGTCTGGCCGTCCTGACTTCAAAGGAGCAATCTGACTGTACTTCTTCCAACACAGATCTGTTCGTTCTTTTATCAGTCTATGGTACATTTAATATTCTACTCCAACGCCATAACTCAGATATATCAATTCTTCTACGGCCTTCCTTATTCACTGCCCAACTCTCACATGCGTATGAGGCTATTGCAAATATCCTGGTATGGGTCACACACACCTTAGTCTTCAAAATGACATCTTTTCTCTTCAATACTTTAAAGAGATCTTGTGCAGCAGATATGCTTATGCAATATGTTGTTTAATTTCTTGACTGCTGCAATAGTGTCACATTTTGATATTTTTGTTTAACAGATGTTTCTATGACCTTATAGTAACATTTAAAAAAAACAACAACTTTTTATTGTGAATTGAGTGAAGGAGGTTTACAGACAAGATCATCAGTTTTACGGTCAACAAATCATATGCTTATAGCAATGGGTCAACAAATCATATGCTTAAAGCAATGCTTTCTGACTTACCCTTATAAGTTGTGACTATATCCTTGCCTTTTCTCAAAAACCTCTATGAGAAATGGTCACATGGAAAAGTTTTACATTTTCAGCAAGTTTGGACCAAAACACACCATCTGTAATGTGGCTTTTACATAAGGAAATTCATGGCAATCCTTAGAGTTTAGTAACAGGAAAACATTTATTCTGGATAAACTTATATACTTCCTTTTTGTTTTAGAATGGGAAATGTATATCTATTTTTACTTTTGTTGCTAGGGAGCTCAGAGCAGAATTAAATGATGATCTCATATTCATATCCTCCCAGTGTAGCTAATACCTTCTTCTTAAAATATTGCGCCCCACCCCTAAACTTTTATTGTAACTGTTCTGTGTCATGGTTTTATTCTAAATTACCTTTCTTTTCATGTGCCAATGTGTGTGAGGCATTTAGGATACAAATTGTAAAAAAAAAAAAAAAAAAAGACAAATTTTATTATCTTTTGTTAAATCAAGCTTAACAGCTCATTTCCAAGCTTAACTGTTATGCTCACGGACCAAAACTACAATAATGAACTTGAGACATAAAATTGGTACAATATGGGAGGATTTGGAAAAATAGATAAAGGCATCTTTTACTTGTATAATCGACACATTGGCAATTGCTGATACTGTGAACTTATATTTTGAAGGGGTAGTTTGATACTTATATAATAAGCCTTAAAATGTGCATGCTGTTATAATATTTACTTTCTAGGAACTTATGCTAAGAAAATAATTGGGATGAAGAAGACAAAAATTAATAAATAATACAGAACACTTTAAAAACTCCTGCCTGGTGCTTTACTTGTCTTATTTCACTGAAAAGGTAGATACCACCAGTAACAAATTTAACAGATCTGTGACTTGAGGCTCAGAGACGATAAGTGACTTGTCTTAAGTTACTGGCTGCTAACAAAGGAGCTCTGGTAGTGTAGTGGTTATGAATCAGGCTGCGAACCACAAGGTCGGAAGTTCGAAACTACAAGCTGTTCCACGGGAGAAAGATGAGGCGTTCTGCTCCTATAAAGATTTACAGCCTCAGAAACCCTGTACGGGGTCGCTATGAGTCAGAACTGCTGACACCACGGCACACAGCCTGCCAACAAGAGGTAGTATCTGAAACTCAAACCAAAGCAGTCCAACTGCAAAGCCCAACGTTTTAACCATCATTATCAGTCTAAATGTGAGAGCAAAATATGGAAACAATAAAAATGTCCAACAGTAGGCATTTGCTAAATGAATTAAGTCATCCATCCTGGTGTGGTGCTGTGGGTTAATGTGCTGGACTGCAAAGTCATTTGAACCACCACGTCGGCGGTTCAAGCTCACCAGCTGCTCCTTGGAAACCCTATGCAGGGTCACTATGGGTTGGGACTTCTGGTGTGGCTCTGTGGGTTAGTGCGCATAACTGTAAAGTCAGTTTGAACCGCAAAGTTGGCAGTTTAAGCTCAGCAGCCACTCCTTGCAAACCCTATACAGGGTTGTTACGGGTCGGAACCGACTCAAAGTACTTAGCAACAACAACAATTGGAATACCATGCCAATTGAAAGTGTTGCAGAAATGATCTTTTTGACATGGGAAGCCACTTATAACATATTTTTGAGTGAAAAAAGGAAGGAAATAAAACTATGCCAGGTGTGGTATACACTTGTGTGTGTATGCTTGTGTGTGAATGTGTCTGTGAGTGTGGCAAGTATTCATATGTTGGAAAGAGCCTAGAGCAGTGCTTCCCAATCTTTACTGAGCCTTGAAATCCTGGGAGAGCCTTTTCTTTCATGGTCAATTTTATGCTAATGTAAATTTAAAAATATTTTTAAAACCTTTTATTGCAAATTGGTGAAGGTTTACAGAGCAAATCCATTTTCTATTAAACAGTTCATACTCATTTTGCTTCATCCCCACAATGTGACAACACTTATCCTTTTCCTTTCTGTTTCCTATTTCTATTCCTCCTTCTTCTATCCTACCCTTTCCTGCCTTCTGAACTTTGTCCTTGGGCAAGTTCTGCCCTTATGATCTCGAATGGCTGATAGGAGTGTGCAGGTCCTTAGTGTTATTGTTCATCTGATAGTTCTGCCTACTGTTTGGCTGAAAGTTGAGGCATGGGGGTGAGTACAGTTCCAGTCCTGAAGGGCGACCAATGGCCATAGTCTCAGGGGTCCCACCAGCCTCTGTCTGATTGGTAAACCTGGTCTTTTTAATGATTTTGAGTTTTGTTTCACATTTTTCTCCCACTGCATCCATGACCTTCTCTTTCAGACTGGTTGGTAGCAGTAGCCGACTACTTACTAGTTATATATGGTCTTAGGATTGTGAAGGTTGAGTTCATGTGGCCCATTAGTCTTGTTTACATGTGGCTTCAATTCTTCACTCTTCGAGGTTCAAGATGTCACGAGACCAATAGTTGCTCCTTGGGCACTTACAAGCTTTTAAGACCTTACGGGGGAAATTTTAAACAGAACCCTTGCAAATCCAATGAAATCAGAATCTATGGGGGTTTGCCCAAGATTTCAGTGTTTTAAAAAAGCTTCCGGGCTATTCCAATATATTGTCAAGGTTGAGGACCACAGTTACAGCAAGGTTCACTTAACTAGTAAATGTGGTTATGTCTGAATAGAATGGCAGTATGCTTTTTTTTTTAATGATTGAAAGAAAAAAAAGATCTAAAACTTGCAGCTTCTGGAAGAAGCACTTGTTTTTGCCCATCTTGTACCTCTTCTCAAATTTAACTTTGGCTTCCTGGCGGGCCTTGCGCTTGAGAGCAGGGTCTCTGAAGACATACTTGTTGACAACTGTTTTGTCCAAGAGGATATCCACAGAGTACTTGGTGGGCATGAGGTGATTATAGTTATAGACTTTCACAAAAGACTTGATATTTGACCTCTTGGCAATCTTCCTCTTGTCTGTGGCAGCTGTCACTTTGTGGGGATAGCGGTCAACTCCAGCCACCAGAGCCTGGCTGTAGGGGCCATCTGAGGTGATCTTGACAATGATGGCTTTGTGTCTGGAGTAGCATCCGACCTGGACCAGCACCACCTTCCCAGGTTTCATGAACTTGCCCATTTTGACGGTAACCAGCCAGGCCGACTGGCAGTATACTTTTTAAAAAATCCCTTTTATTTATACATTTTTCCTATAATGAGAACATTATTTTTCTAATTGGAAAGATTATTTTTTAATCAAATCTGACACACAGTCTAGAAATGGAATACTTTGCTTCTTTGATTTTCCATTTCTTATACATCATACCCTGGGGAGGGCTGTGGCTCCATACGATAAGCACTGGACTACATGCTACAAAGTCTGTGGTTCGGGCACTCCAGCTGCCTCATAAAAGAAAGATGAGGCTTTCTGTTCCCACAAAGATTTGAAGCCTTGGAAACCCTATACAAGGTCACTATGAGTTGGACCTACTCGAAGACATTTAACAATTTAACTACAGAATGTATGGGGCTGTGGATTAATGAGCTGGACTGCAAGGTTAGTTTGAACTGCAAGGTTGGTGGTTCAAGCTCACCAGCTGCTCCTAGGAAAACCTATACAGGGTCACTATGTGTTGGAACTGACTTGACGGCACTTAACAACAACAATAATGTATCCTATAATTTACTTTTTTTAAAGCATGTAAACAAGTATATTCATGGATTCCTGGTGTGGCGCTGTAGGATAAGCACTGGACTACAAGGATGGTTTCCACAAGTTGGGTAGTTGAAACCCTTGGAATCCCTTTATAGGGTGGCTATGAGTCAGAACTGACTTGATGGCACTTAACAATTTATAATAAGGACATACAATGAATTTGTGTGTTTGACTGTCTATGTGTATCTGTGTGTGTGTTGTGTCTCTTAGGATCACTGCAAGGTAAGTAAGTGAAAGAGTTAAGTAGATTGATTCCCTGAAGGCATCAAACAAAGGTACATGTGGCTGAGGGACCAAGCCAGGTGCCTGCTCAGTTCATTTCAGAAATCGTATTTTTGGGGGGTTATTCTGTGCCTGCTAGGATGATGAACCATCCCGGTGGCCTGGGACTCTCCTGGTTTTAGCACTGAAGTCCTGTCTCCTGGGAAGTCTCTCAGTTTGGGGCTGTACCTGCTCTGACACGGTCCTGTGCTCCCATGCCCCAACACTTTGACTTTCTCTGAGCCATAGTATAGCCAATTCTCCAGGTGAGCTCTGCTTGTTGTAACCACCTAACACAACATAGGGAGGCAGGAATGAAAGAAACCACACCAATATTTGCTCTAGGGCTAAGCTATGAATGAGAAATATAGATTTTTTGCTTTTTCATCTGTCTTTTGTTTAGAAGATAGAGGATATCTCCAAGTCCAACAGTGCTAGGATTTACTCTTTTGTTCTTCTCTGAGCTGTCATTAATGACCTTGAACATGCTCAGTTTTCTAATCTTAGGAGAGATATGGGTATTCTTGCTGATTGGTACATTTCTTTAATATTCCTGAATCATAATATATTTCTCTAGGGTCTATTAGAGGCTTTCATTGCGACATTATCTTAGATGGGGTTTTATAAAAGCTGAACTGGATTTTGCTTAGATAATTTTGGAACTGGAATTCATTTAAACAATCTACAGGCAGTACCTGGATTATGAATGACTTCTGTTCTTAAACCTGTTTTTAAATTGAATTTACACACAAGTCAGAACAGTTCTTATCTAATGTCAGTCAGATTTTGCCTTAGTCTCTTGGAAACCCTATACTGGGTCGCTATGAGTTGGAACCAACTCACTGACACTTAACAACAACATAGTATACCTTTCTATGCATAAACAAATGAAAGAAACACTTTCAGACACATGACAACACCTTTAACATAATAATTCAGTGATTAATAATACTGTTTTGATGCATGCTACAAAGTCATGTCCACTTGTTATTATGAACCAGTGTATGGAGTCCTGGTGTGGTGCTGAGGGCTAATGCTCTGGACTGCAAAGTTGGTTTGAAACACAAGGTTCGTGATTCAAGCTCACCAGCTCCTCCTTGGAAACACTATACAGGGTCGCTATGGGTTGGGACTAACTCTACGGCACTTAACAACAAACAACAACGTGTATCCTGAATTTTCCATATAACCGGCTTGGTTATAACAGGGTTGGTTCAAAACTATGAGTTGTACATAATTCAGACATTTATAACTCAGGGACTGCCTGTATTTCTTTCTTTCTCTGTGTTTCTCTAAGTTGCTGTTTGATCTTGTACTTTGCTAAATCTTGGCACATATTCCAAATCATACAGCACTCTTTTTACATGGTTTGACGGATCTAACAAACCCCTTATGTAAAATATACAAACTCTATCAAACCCTATTGTTGTTATGTGCCGTGGAGTTGGTTCCGACTCATAGCGACCCTGTACAGGGTTTCCAAGGCTGTAAATCTTTATGGGAGCAGAAATCCTCATCTTTCTCCTGCGGAACAGCTGATAGTTTTGAACTGCTGACCTTGAGGCTCACAGCCCAATTCGTAACCACTACGCTACCAGAGCTCCTTTTAAACCCTATTTATTACTTATAATATCAGCAGTGTGACATCATTGCACATATGTACCCTTTTCTCCATTCATTTACTCCTAAGCTTTCACTAAATAATGGCCTCAAACATATATGTATTGTTCTTGTTAAGTGCTGCCAAGCTGGTATTGACTCATAGCGACCTTGTATAGGTTTTCCAAGGAGTGGATGGTGAGCTTGAACCGCCGACCCTGAAGTTCAAAGCGACTTTACAGTTCAGTGCATTAACCCACAGTGCCACACTACTGTGGCACTGTGGCACTGTGGCACTGTGGCACTGTGGCACTGTGGGTTAGCAGCCCAGTGATTATCCTACAGAGCCACACCAGGACAAATATATAGTTTGTTGTTATTGTTAGGTGACATTGAGTCAGTACCAACTCACAGCAACCCTATGCACAACAGAACAAAACACTGCCCGGTCCTGGGCCAACCTCACTATTGTTGCCACGCTTGAGACCATTGATGCTGCCACTTTGTTAATCCATCTCTCTGGGGGGTCTTCCTCTTTTTCTCTGACCCTCTACCTTACCACACATGATATCCTTCTCCTGTAACTGGTCCCTCCTGACAATGCCTCACGTATGAGAGATGAAGTCTGGCCATCCTGGCCTCCAAGGATCACTCTGGTTGCACTTCTTCCAACACAGATCTGTTGGTTCAATCCACAGTAAAAAACTAGAAGGCTTCAAAAAGTTCATGGAAGAATGAAATGAAAAGATAATAGAATTTCCACACAAACTTTTGAAGTCCCCTCATACAGTTTGTCAGAACTGAAAATGTGAGATCCAAAGTTGTGATGGGCTGTTAGGGTCATATGTCCTCTTAGAAAATGACAGCTGAATGTTATTACTGACCAGAAGTGGGTCACACATTTATCACCTTTTGCTATAGCTGCTCACTCAAGAAACTGATTTCATGAGGCCCTTTATCCTCTTCAGAGTCTTGGTATGTTACAAAATGCTTCCTTTTACAAGAGACTAAATAGTGGATTTCTCTCTAAAGTTTGTAACATTTTCATCAAAATGTTAATGGGAAAGCTCCTATTTCTTGAGCTAGCAAATTGGTAGTATAGGGCCACTGGTGATTACCTTGTCTGCAAAGACCTGGCAAGTTACAGGCAAAAAGAAAGATGGTGTAAACAGACCCACCTTTTGACCAAGTTTGTGAGGATGCTGATGGGAGCTCCCTGGGCCTCTTCAACTAAGAAGGTACATTCTGGTTTGGGAAGAAGAGAGCCAATATCCTGGATCTTCTCTCAGGACCCCCTGAACACTTCTTTCCTGTGCCCTTATAAAACACTACTATTCCATTTTCATTTAATTTTTTTTTAATGATATACCATGATTTTAATACTAATAACTCAGCAAATGCTATCTTTCCTTTCTTAGTTATAGGTACTTTTGTTCCTTTTAATTTCTAACATTATTTTTCAAAGGTTTTTTATTACTATTATTGATGGAGTCCTGGCATGATGCTGCAGGATAAGCATTGGACTGCTAACTGTAAGATCGATGGTTCAAACCCACCAGTCACTCCTTGGAAACCCTATACAGGATTGTTGAGTCAGAACTGATTCAATTGCACTTAACAACAACAACAAAACAAGTCACAGTATAGTGAGTAGAGTCTCAAGTCCTTACAGCAGGATGGAAAGTCATTGGTGACTAAGGTGATGTTAAAGAAGAGATTGGGCATACCAGTGCTCCTCATTCCTGGGCATAGTGTGGTGTCATGTCTGGGGTGAGAATGTCTGAGTGCTGGATTCGAGTCACAGTGTCACTCCTAACTAGAAGGTGTCCCATTCTCCTAATTGACCAAGGGGATTACAATAGAGTTACCTTATGGGTCACTCACTGGGTTAAAATTAGGAAAGGTGTGCACCAGGGTTGTATTCTTCCACCATCCTTAGTCAACCTCTATGCTGAGCAAATAATCAGAGAAGCTAGATTATATGAAGAAACACATGGCATCAGAATTGGAGGGAGACTCATTAACAAATAGAAGACTCAAAGCAAATGGAAGAAATGAGGAGGTACAAGAGATGAATAGAAAATTTCAAAGATCAGCTCGAGAAGATAAAGCCAAATATTACAACAAAATGTGCAAAGATCTGGAATCAGAAAACCAAA
>NW_006408612.1:2488591-2506688 GCF_000296735.1 Chrysochloris asiatica
ACAAGACCTTTTTAAAGTGTTGAAGAGCAAAGATGTCAGCTTGAGAGCTAAGGTGAACCTGACCCAAGCCATGGATTTTCAATAACCTCATATGCATGTGAAAGCTGGACAGTGAATATGGAAGACCATAGAAGAATTGATGCTTTTGAATTATGGTGTTGGAGGAGAATATTGAAAGTGCCATGGGCTACCAAAAGAACCAATAGATCCATTTTGGACGAAGTGCAGCCAGAGTGCTCCTTTTAGGCCAAGATGGCCCAACTTCATCTCTCATACTTTGGACTTATTGTCAGGAGGGACCAGTCGCTGGAGAAGGATATCATGTTTGGTAAGGTGGAGGGTCAGAGAAAAAGAGGAAGACCCCCCCAACGAGATGGATTGGCCAAGTGGCCGCATCGATGGACTCAAGTGTGGCAACAGTAGTGAGGTTGGCCCAGGATCAGGCAGTGTTTCATTCGGCTGTGCTAAGGTTGCTATGGGTCGGTACCGACTCGATGTCACCTAAGAACAACAACAGTAACAACATTGAGGAGCTCTGGTAGTGTAGTGATTACGAATTGGGTTGCTAACCTCAAGGTCCGCAGTTCGAAACTACCAGCTCTTCCGTGGGAGAAAGAAGAGGCTTTCTGCTCCCGTAAAGATTTACAGCCTAGGAAACTCTGTAGATGGTCACTATGAGTTGGAACTGACTCCATGGTACTTAACAACAACAATAACAACAACACCTTATGTGAAGGCTGCAGAAAATAGTACTAAATGTTTAGCACAGTATCTGATACTAGGTTGTTGTTGTTAGGTGCCATTGAGTCGATACCGACTCATAGCGACCTTATGCACAGCAGAACGAAACACTGCCCGATCCAGGGCCAACCTCACTGCTGATACTAGCTAGCTCTCTAATGGTAGCAATTATTGGTACTACAAAATGTACAAGGCTGATTCCTGTAAATTCCATGCATTTTTGAGCTTTAATTCTATAAAGTTGTATTGCAAAAACAATAGGCATTTAGCTTTCTAAATATGAGATGACAACATTAGTTATGTATTTTTCAAATAAAACACTCTCCTGGATATTTTGATACCTTCTCCTCTTCAAGGGCAGTCTCTTCTACCTGAGAATCTCTGTGCCCTGAATTTAGTCAAGAGTAAATTTAACTACCCTGGGGTTATCCAAGGTTACACATCACCAGCATCTCCCTTTCTTTTTTCTTTTCTTTTATGCCAGGGTTTTTCTCCAGTTGTGGATCTCAGATTAACTAAACCAAGCTATTAGTAAGCTAGAGGTGGCCGGTGTTTATAGGCCTGGGGGACCTGGAGTGTTTTGTCTTGTCCAGAAAAAAACACATTCAAACTGTTGGTTCTAGGTTCTTGCAAAACCGTATGTTACCTTTTGTGGGTATACAATAGGAATGGCTTAGAGATAAGATCAGAGAAGCCATAGAGAATTTTCATTGTTTCACAGCAACATTAGGAGCTTGGGGAGACTGTCTACTGGTAGACGGAGCCCTGGATTTCTCAAGAGAATAGAACAAGTTTTCTGCAGAAGGTGATGTGGAAGCATTGTTAGGTTTGTTCCTCTGTAGGGCAGGGAAGCAGGGAAAGAATTGCCATGTTGGCTAAAGCGAACCCACTCACTGCTCTTTTAGAATCATGTTTTGAAAGTGCATCTAGATTTCAGCAGCATGCTAGCACTTGACAAATGAAAACATTAGACAGAGCTGGTGTTTACGAGTGTGAACTTGCTCTGGCATTTAGTATGTTTTTGGCTACGTACGTAACCACCATCATTCTTCTCATTTGCCTTCTCCCCCCAAAACAAAACAAAACAAAACAAAACAAATTTACATGAAAGAGGAGCTCCACTGGGCAGATTTTAGATGCTTTGTTCAGAATGTGTGCAAGGTGGGAGAGAAAAGGGCTTCCTTGTTCCCAGCAGCAGAGTATTGCATTGAGACTTAACAGGACCTGAGGAGAAAGGAATTGTGTATTTGCAACCAAAGGGACCAATATAACCTGGATGCATTGGACTTTCTCTGGGCACTTCAGGTTTGAGATTGTTTGGGTCAGGTCCCACCTAGTGGGAATATATTCTCACCAAGACCCCCAAAAGGGCTTGAGTGGGCACAGTAGGGATTCTCTAAGTCTTACTTTTAGATTTACATGGCTTGACTAAAATCTAGACACCATTTGTCTGATAGTTTCTGATCTTTATTGGCATGCATGGTAGAAGGCTTGTATAAAGTTGCTAGGTTAAATACAGGCTCGCTAGTTAAATTTGAATTTCAGATAAACAATGATTTTTTTTAAGACTAAGTATGTTCCAAATAGTGCATGGACATACTTATGCTTTTTTTTTTTTTTTTTAAAGTGATTGTTTACCTGAAATCAAATTCCAATTGGAACCCTATGTTTTCTTATGGCTAAATCTGGCAACTCGATTCTCTAGAGTCTTGGTGACTGAAGCTAGAAGGAGGGCTGATTTCCTGGCAGTTTCTTTGGTGGGCTGTAGTGATACGGTGACACTGAGGTCAGATACTCCCTCCATAGAAGTCCTGTAAGTAGCAGAAAGCTGTCAGGTTTGGAACCAGAAAGGAATGGATATCCTGATTTGAGTGGATAACCGCAGCAGTGCTTGTTTATTGACCACTGAAAATACACGGGGAGGTTCTAGCTGATCCCCTTCTCAAAAGCAGCCTTTCCTTCTCTGAGGACCACCCACACTGGCTTTGACCAGTTATTTGATAGCCTGACATAACATCACCCTTTGGTGTAGTGGGCTGTTTATCTTATATTTCTGACCTGGGAGACAAGCTTACGTACCTCAGCTTACTGTCAAGCAGTGGCCCCTAAATGCCTGTTGTTGTTCTGAGGGAATGAATGGTGGGAGGGAGAGAAATCAGAAATCCAGTGTAAAGGGTTAATGTGATATAGCAGGTGTCACAATATGGAAAACTGTAACAGGTGGACTTTAGTTCAAATCTGGGACCACAGCTTACTGATCGTTGGACGTTGGGACGGAGACTCAGTGTTCTCATCTTTAAAATGAGTTGATAATGACATTTACCACACAAGGTTGCTGTGAAGTTTAAATGAGTTTAAATAAGTTTAAATGAAGTTTGAATACACATGGCTGTTAGAACAATGTGTTATTTGGTAATTGTCAAATAAATGACACTGCACCGCTAACTACAAGGTCAGTGGTTCAAACTCACCAGCCATTTATTGGAAATGCTATGGAAGGTCCCTCTGAGTTGAAACCTAGTTGATAGCACTTAACAACAACAATGACAACAAATAAATGATCCACCAATTGTTTACCCGCGGGAGAAAGATGAGGCTTTCTACTCCCGTAAAGATTTACACCCTCGGAAACCCTGTACTGGGTCGCTATGGGTCGGAACCGACTCGATGGCACTTAACAACAACAACAACAATTGTTTATCAGTTTGTTGTACTGTGGTGGCTTGTCTGTCACTGTGTGTGATGCTGGAAGCTATGTCCCAGGTATTTTAAATACCAGCAGGAATACCCCATGGTGAGCAGGTTTCAGCGGAGCTTCTAAAATAAGATATACGAGGAAGGAAAGACAGACCACTTCTGAATGGTTAGCCACCAAAAATCTTATGAATAGCAGTGGGACACTATCAGATTTAGCGCCAGAAGATGAGCCCCTCAGGTTGGAAGGCACTCAAAATACAATTGTGGTTAGAAGAGCAGCCTTCTCAAATTATAGTTGAAGTGGATGGAGCAAAGCGTGCAGGATTTTCATGTGCTGATGGGGCACACTTGAAATAAGAAGAAACAGTTACAAACATCTATTGGAATATGGAATGTATGAAGTATGAATCTAGGAACATTTAGAAGTTACCAAAAATGAAATGGAACTCATAAAGATCAATACTCTCAGCATTAGTGAACTAAAATGGGCTGATATTAGACATTTTGAATCTGACAATCATATGGTTTCATCTGTCAGGAATGACACACTGAAGAGCAATGGCATCTACATAGTCAAAAAGAGCATTTCAAGATCTATCTTGAAGTACAATGCTGTCACAATAGGATAATATTCATATACCTACAAGGAAAACCAGTTACTATCACTATTATTCAAATTTACGCACCAACCACTAAAGCCAGTGATGCGTAAATTGAAGAATTCTACCAACTTCTTCAGTCTGAAAATGATCAAACATGCAATCAAGACACATTGATAATTACTGGTAATTAGAATGTGAAAGTTGGAAATAGAGAGGAAGGAAGAGTAGTTGGAAAATATGGCCTTGGTGATAGAAACGATGCATTTGAATTATGGTGTAGGAGAAGACTATTGAAAGTACATGGATTGCCAGAAGAACAAACAAATGTGTGTTGGAAGAAGTACAACCAGAATGCTCCTTAGAAGTGAGGGTGATGAGACTTCGTCTCTTGTACTTTGGACATGTTGTCAGGTATGATGAATCCCTGGAGAAGGGCATCATGCTTGGAAAAGTGGAGAATCAGTGAAAAAGGGGAAGACCTTCAACAAGATGGATTGACATGGTGCCTGTAACAGTGGATTAAAACATAATGACAATGAAACTGACTTGGGGACACCTAGCAACAACAAATAAATGACAGTGCTTATTGTCCAATCAACACATGTCAGTTCAATTCACCCTGTACCAGCCATACACCCATGTTTGTCAGAACCATCTTCTCGTTTTAATCTTGCTGGAAATGGGATGTTTTACTTGCCTCCTTTCTGGCAGTGGAAAACTGACTGAATGATCTCTGAGATTCCTTCTATAGAAGGACTTTGGGTTTCTTGGCATCATAATCAGTGGCTGTACTTGGGTTAACTAGCAGCCACTCCAAGGTCAGTGGTGGTGGTGGGGTTTGAGCTGCTCCTGATTCCATGAGCTCCTACTCTAAAACTGTCTACGTGAACATTAAATCTAAGTGAAAGCAGTGCATTTGGTTTGTACACCCAGATGCTGACATGTCCCTGTTCCCCCAACTGGGCTGCAGCCCCAGAGCTCTGTGTGAAGATCCTGAGATCCCACTGAGCCAGATGATGACAAGTTCCTAAGAGACCCAGTGTGACCAGGCCCTCTTCCTGCAAAGAAGTCACTCGAGTTCTTACAGCACTAACGTCATCAAGACAAAACCAAAACAGCTATAGAAGACAATCTAAAAGCTTTAGAGTTTGAAATGATTGCACAAGATGAATGAACGTAATCAATGCTACTGAATTTTACATGTAGGAATTGTTGAACTGGAGAATGTTTTGATGGGTATATTTTCATCATATTAAGAAAAAAGTTTCAGAATTCAGAAGAAAGATTCTCTAGAAATATTCTATAGATAGCGGTGTAACTACTGGAATGTGCTGATTGATGCATGTCTAACAATTAAGGAAGCCTGGGTAGATTAAAGGGCAGCTCTAATGACACTGATAGGCTTTTAGAAAGGACGTTGAGAAAGTTACAGTGACCTTTTAATATAATTGATTGCACTAAGTGTGGGGAAAGCTGGTTTTCGGGGCCCTGAAACACAGACAGGGACACTAGAGGCTGAGGCTGCCTGCAAAGTGATAGACCAGGAGGGGCGGAGCCAAAGCAGCTGTCCTCCAGTCTGGGCAGGAGCCTTCTCCTCTGTTTGGCAGCTTGAGCCAGCCTCACTTGACCTATGATGCCCCCAGAAAGTCAGCTGGCTGGTGGGTTGGCTGATGGGGTGGTGTGTGCTGAATTCCTTTCAAGGAGGAGGAGGAGATGCCAGCTATTCCATACATCATCCTCTGCCACCTGCCAAGGAGGCGAGATACTGCTGCGGAGAAAACAGCTTTTACTCATTCCTTTGTGTTTGGGCCTGAATAAGAGCCAAAAGCAGTGGGGTTTGGTTAATAAGTCAGTTGTAAATCATGCTAATGGAAGTGTTACAGTTGGGAACATTAGGACTGGGGGAAGCGTGATTGAGTGTTGAGAATCTGGGGTGTTTTTCTCCCTGATGTTTCATTTTCAGAGCAGTTCTGGTGCAATCATGCCACTGAGGCTGGGGGTACGAAGCCAGCTCTGACATGGAGAAACTTTCAAGGGTTTGGGTGGGAAGCCCTTTGAGGTCTTTCTCTGATGTGATTATTGTGGGGTTAGCGGGAGCAAGCCATTGCCCTGGTCATGGAGCTGTAAGGCAGAGACATTCTGTCTTTTGTACAATGACAAAGAAGAGCAGAACAGTTCCAGATGCCACCCCAGACCCAATCAATGGTGCTAGGATGAGGCTCCCTTGGACCTCTGCTGTCTCTCAAGATGGCCAAATTATATATATGCAGAGATGGCATGCACCATTTGCTGTTAGGTGCCATCTAGTCAGTTTGGACTCATAGCAACCCTATGCACAACAGAATGAAACACTGTCTGGTCCTACACCATCCTCACAACTATTACGTTTGTGCCCATTGCTGCTACCATTGTGTCACTCCATCTCATTGGGGATCTTCCTCTTTTCCCTCAACCTTCCTGTTTCCTTCTCTAGGGACTGGTCCCTCCTGACAACATGTCCAATGTGTGAGAGTCAAAGTCTCACCATCCTGGCTTCTAGGGAACATTTCTGGCTGCACTTCTAAGACAGATTTGCTTATTTTTCTGGCAGTCCAAGGTACGTTTAATCTTCTTGACCTACACCATGATTCAAATGCATCAATTCTTCTTTGGTCTTCCTTCTTCAGGTCTTAGGAATCCACCAGATTTAGAGGCCATTGGGGTTTGGCATTGTTTTCCTCTGTCTTTGTCTGACCTTGGTGTATCTTTGACACTTAGCTCTGACAGTTGGTTCAGTTTCTGAGTCTCATGCTACTGCTGCTTCCAGTGTTCTCTTTCCTTTAAAAAGATCTCATTATACTCTTTTAAAGATTCGCTCCTCCCATAGGTAATGTGTGATATTAATGAGACTTCATTTCATCAGCAATGTGGCAGCTTTAGTGAACATAGGAGAGTTCCACATGGAGAAATGTCCAGAGATGATCAGAATGACTAATTCCTGGATTACCTGAAGTGTGGCTCTGTGGGCTAATGCCTCAGACTGCAAAGTCGTTGGAACTGCAACGTCAGTGGTTCAAGCTCACCAGCTGCTCCTTGGAAACCCTACACAGGGTCGCTATGGGTGGGAATCGACTCAACGGCACACAACAACAACAACAGCAACCTATATGAAAATAAGAACTATTATTTTTCCACTAACTACTGTCCAAATGGAGTTCTGGTGTGGCACTGCAGGATAATGCACTGGACCACAAGGTTGGTTTGAATGATAAGGTTGGCAGTTCAAATCCATCAGCTGCTCCTCGGAAACCCGATTGCTAGGGTTGCTATGAGTCAGAAACAACTCGACGGTACTTAACAACAACAATAACACTACCCAAATAGGATAAGCATTGAACTGCTAACCACCAGGTCATCAGTTTGAACCCCCTAGCTGCTCAGAGAGGCAAAGATGAGGCTTTTTGCCCCTGTAAAGATTTACAGCCTTGGAAACCCTTATATAAGGTTGCTATGAGTTGGAACCAACTCCACGGCACATAACCACCACCACCACCATAAGTCAAATGGTACCGGACAATAACTATCCAAATCTCTCTCCTTTCTTACCTGGTTATAAACACACACCCACACTCTTCAGCATCCCCTTTCTCCTTTTCCCAGGTGACTTGTAAGTGTATGAGTTAAATATATTTTTTAAGCTTTCCCCCACTTGCCTTCTTGAGTCATTGCCCGGCCCAGCTGCCAGTAAGAATGGAGAGGAGGAGGGAAGGGTGAGTAAATTCTCAGCCTGGAGGGCCATTCCCTGCTTCCTTCACACTGAGCCATTGTGTGGAAGGTGTGTGTGTGTACGTGTGCTGGAGCTTTTTCCAGAAGCAAGAGCTTTTGCAGCATCACCTGGGGCTTTTTCTATGGGAGGATGCTCTGAGGTCATGCTCCTACCTTGTAGTCAGCTTCTTAGTCTGACATTACCTTTGTTGTACCAACCAGCTGAGGAAACAGACCCTTTGGAAGTAATTTTTCATCATGTTCAATGAGTGCTCTAGGACTCAGGAATCTCATCACCTTTCTTGGGTAGATCAAATGTGATGTGATCTTTCTCTCTAATTTCAAGTTTCTGTTCTTTCCACACTGTAAAAATGACCATTGCTTTTAAGTGCTGCGGAGTCCATTCTAACTCACGGTGACCCTGTATAGGGTTTCCAAGGAATAACTAGTGGGTTTGAACCACTGAACTTGTGGTTAGCTGTCCATGCTTATCCTACAGCACCACACCACATAATGACCATATATTCCTTCAAACTGGAAGTTCCTCCTCAAATGACTATTTGAAAGGAAACAATCCTTCACCAAACCCCACGTTGTCTGCATCTGCAGCTAAGGGATCCATTTGGGAAGCTCACATCATGTATCCAAACACTACACCTCCTTCCACCCTGAAAAGATGATCTGTGCCTTTATGATAACATATTTGCACAGCTTAGTGACCATTGAAAAGGTCTGTTTAGTGAAATGCTAGGCTTATATTTAGATGGGCCTGTTGGAAACCATTCTGATAAACATGTGTGAAGATGTATTTCCCTTTCCCAAAGGCTTCTTGGAGGTCCCTGAAGATAAATATTTGCACAGTTCCCAGTTTGTATTTCTCCAGCACAATGTGGTGCTGAAGTAAGTGGTTTGCTTCTTTCCACTGAGTTTCTTAGCATGCACAGAGCCACTCTCCTCCCCAGGCCTGCGCTGACATTCTAACCCTGCTCGAGTTGATGCCTGCATGGTGGTAAACGCTTACCCAGGCCCAAGGCTGAGTGCAGGTGAGGGCTTGTTGCTCAGATAAGCAACCACATGCTGTGGGGCAGACAAGCCCGAATCAAATGAGTTTTGCCTTGTCGCGTAAAGACCAGTTCTCCTCTCCTTTGTGAATCTTCATTGCTGGCCGGGCGTTGCAGAATGCGTGGGTGGTGGACATAATTCACAAGTTTTGAGAAGCTGATGAGGAATCGCCTGAATTCTCAAGAGTTCTATCTGGGAAGCTGATTGCATTTTTAAATTATTTGTTACCCCTTCAGACCCTGGACATGATTCCAAAACCAAACGGGAGCTGTAATCTAAGGTCAAATTCAAAAAGGAAAATGAAAAAGCAAAAAAACGCAAATAACTTGATTGGTCCTTGTCTCCTTTTTTGGTAAAAAGTGAAGAAAGAAGGAATTATAGAGTACTTTATGCTTTTAACATTTACATTTTAGTTATATCACTACAAATTTGGAAAATAGACCTAAGGGTACTTCATAAAGAGCATAGCTAGTCATTTTAGAGCAGACTGTCATTAGCATAAAACAGGGTGAAGAAGACGTCTAGGACTATTCCATTTATTTTATGGCTTGAAGATGACAGAGAGGTTTTAGAATTTGGTGACTGAATACATTTTCCCAACCTTTATGAAATATTTTGGGCTCGGACTAAAAAATGCTCTTTGTTGTAAGATGTTTACTATCCTGTAACCTGAGCTGGTAGCGTAGTGGTTACAAGGCAGGCTGTTAACTTCAAGGGCAACAGTTCGAAACTACCAGCTGTCCTACAGGAGAAAGATGTGGCTTTCTGCTCCTGTAAAGATTTACAGCATCGAAAACCCTATGCAGGGCCACTATGATTCATAACTGACTCCATGGCACATAAGCACCACCAAGCTAAGCAAAGCTATGTGCTGATGTATGTAATCTGGAAAGGGGTATATAAATGCTTGGACGGGCTTGGGGGAAGGCTGGAATTGTGCTGGGGATGTGACAAAGACTATGGTATTGTGAATTCAGCCTGTCTAAATGTATTAGTCTAAGTATGACGATAAGTAAGAAAGTACTGATACTAAGTCATAGAGACTTTTATTAAAACAAAAATATCAAAATGTGAAACTATTGTTTCTCAACATATTCTCCATTTGTTGTTGTTGTTGTTAAGTGCCATCGAGTCGGTTCCGACCCATAGCGACCCTGTACAGGGTTTCCGAGGGTGTAAATCCTTACGGGAGTAGAAAGCTTCATCTTTCTCCCGCGGATCGGCTGGTAGTTTCGAACCGCTGACCTTAAGGTTTGCAGCCTGATTCGTAATTTAGGTCTATATAATTCTAATGGCTATGTTTCCACCTCTCTAATCATACACTCTTCAGTATGGATTGCACCTCGATGTAAAGGAAACAAAAGTCCTAACTACTGGATCAATAAATAACATCATGATGTTGTTGTTGTTAAGTGCCATTGATTCGGTTCCGACCCATAGTGACCCTGCACAGGGTTTCCGAGGCTGTAAATCTTTACAGGAGCAGAAAGCCTCATTTTTCTCCTGCGAAAGAACTGGTAGTTTCGAACTGCTGACCTTAAGGTTCACAACCTGATTCGTAACCACTACGCTACCAGAGCTCCTTAACATCATGATAAATGGAGAAAAATAGAAGTTGTCAAAGACTTCTATTGCTTGGATCCATAATCAACATTCATGGAAGCAGCAGCCAAGAAATCAAACAATATATTGTATTAGGCAAATCTGCATAAGACCTCTTGTTTGAGGTCTAACGTGTGCCTGATCTAAGCCATGGTATTTTCAGTAGCTTCATATGCATGTGAATGTTGGATAACGAATAAGGACGACTACAGATGAGTTGATGCACTTGAGTTATGTTGTTGGAGAAGAATATTAAAAGTACCATGGACTGTCAGAAGAACCAACAAATCTGTGTTGGAAGAAGTGCAGCCAGAATGCTACTTAGAAGTGAGGATGATGAGACTTCTTCTCTCATACTTTGAACATGTTCTCAGGAGGGATGAGTCCCTGAAGAGAGACATCATCTTGGGAAAGTGGAGGATCAGTGAAAAGGATGATGGATCCTGCCATAGTTAGAGTTTTGTGTCAACTTGACTGGACCAGGATTCTCAGTGATTTGGCTATTGAGATGTAGCCAAATGATTTGATCCAATAAGAGGATTAAGGATGGGACTGTTGTTGTTAAGTGCTGTCAAGTTGGTTCTGACTCATAGGGACACTTTACAGTGTTTCTGAGGCTTTATGTCTTCACAGGAGCAGAAAGCCTCATCTTTCTCCCTCAGAGTGGCTGGTGAGCTCCAGTTGCTGAGTTTGTGGTCAGCAGTACGGTGTTTAATCCCATCACCACCCTGATCTGATTTATGGGAGGTTCCCAAGGGTGTGGCAATGCCTTTTATCTTGTAAGGGATAAAAGGAGAGAGACTTGAGCAGAGGAGGGACCCATTGCCACCAAACTAGAAGAGCCAGGAGTAGAGTGTGTCCTTTGGATAGGGGTGGGGAGCCCTGCATGGTGAAGCTCCTAGATCCAGAGAGTGCCAGGACACATGAAGATCTCCAAGCAATACTGGGCCTACACAGGTGGAAAGGAGACAAAGATCTTTTCCCACAATTGGTGCTCTGCATTCAGACTTCTAGCATTCCAAACTATGAGAGAATAAAGTTCTGTTTTTTTAATCCATCACTTGTGGTATTTCTGTCATAGCAGCACTAGTAGTTAAGATTAAGACTACCCACATTGAGATGGAGTGGCACAGTGGCAGTAGCAATAAGTGTCATGAGAATGACACATGACTAGACGGTGTTTTGTTCTGTTACGCATAGGGCCACTCTGAGTTTGGATTGAGTTGATGGCACCTATCAATAACCTTTCCCTGCAGAATTCCACACTTTCTGATATACACCTTGTCAAAATGGCACTTTTGGCATCCTCAAGGGACTAAAGTTCCTTGTAAATGTTCTTTGAGCTTGGGGAACAGAAAACACTGAAAGGGCAAGATCAGGGGTCTAAGGTAGATAGGGTAAGGTCTCCTAATGAAAGTCTCGTAGGACAGCCCTTGTTATCCTTGCAAAATGAGCAGGTGCATTGTTATGATGGGAAAAAAAAAAAATTCCTTGGTGCAACTTTCCTGGTCTGTGGCGCTGTAGGATAAAGCACTGGACCACAAAGTCAATTTGAACCACAAGATCGGTGGTTCCAACTCCCTAGCCACTCCTTGGAAATTCTATACAGACATTTAACAACAACAACAAAAGGAGACTAAGGGCTGCACTGTAGGATAAGGCCTAGACTGGTTGGCAGTTCAAACCCACCTGTCATTCTTTGGGAGAAATAGGAAGTTTTTTTGTTCCACTACAGATTTATAGCCTTGGAAACCCTATACAGGGTCAATATGACTGAGAATGGACTTGATGGCAGTGGTTTTGGTTTTAAGACTAAGTGTGGCACTGTAGGATAAGCACTATCTGCTAATTGCAAGGGTAGCGGTTCAAACCCACCAGCTGTTCCTTAGAAACTTGATAAAGGGTTGCTATGAATCCGAAACAACTTAACATCTTATTTTATAGATGCGACCCAGATCCAGTAAGAATCTCCTTGCCCTGTGACATTTTGTCTTGAACCCACCAATTCTACAGCCTTGAAGCTCCAAAGACCTCTCCCAAGAAGGCGGCGAATTTCCGCCTTATCTGATGTCCCCCTACCTGCTGCACATCGTTCCCCACTGGCCCAAAAGCAAAAAGCAGCCCCTTTATTGATTACCAAAATAAATCTGCTGGAACGAAGCAATTTCTGCGAGATTTCAATGAAAACAAGGAGGGGGTTTCCACCGGTAGAAGACATCTCCACAGACCCTACTTCTAGGCATTCTCCGCCCCCCACCTCCCCATTCCCACCTCTACATTCCTAAGTTTTCACCAGGGAGAACTCCAAATTCCTCTCCCCCTATTATGCAAAGAGTAACTCACCAATCCTGGTCCCAGAAGCTTCTCCACCCAGATGCCAGAACTCCTGTCCTCCAAGGAGGAAGCACTGTTTTCTTCCTGGTACAAAGCCCTTCAGTTTGCTCTGGTGCCCCATGGGCGCCAGCATGTCTGCTGGACTTGACCAGTTTCTCAAAAAAGGTCACTGGCCTCCTGCACTGTCTGGGGACAATTCACATACAGTGAATGAGGAACTACCCGGGAAGTAACATTTTATGAGCGCTCTGAATTTCCAACAACAACCTTAAAACCATGAATTGCTGAATTTTACAGGATATAGCAACCATTATAATGTTGTTGTTGTTAAGTACCCTCCAGTTGGTTTTGACTCAGTGACCCTGTATAGGGTTTACAAGAAGTGGCTAGTGAGTTTGCAGTTCAAATCAAACCTGCAGTTCAGTGCTTATCCTACAGTGCCACACCAGAACTCCAGATAATAATATACTAGGGAAAATTTAAAAATATTGCTACTAGTGTTCCAGTTCATACATGCACAGGTTTATTCCAAACAAAACATGCTTAAATGTGTCTCCGAGATCAGTGGACATCTGCAGACAAGTTGTTGTTGGAGATAAGGAGGAAATTCGCCGCCTTCTTGGGAGAGGTCTTTGGAGCTTCAAGGCTGTAGAATTGGTGGGTTCAAGACAAGATGTCACTGGGCAAGGAGATTCTTACTGGATCTGGGTCGCATCTATAAAATAACTGTCCAAAGGTTTTCTGAGCAACTGTCCATCTACTTTCGTGCGTCGAAGAATATGGAACAGGATAGGAGGATCTCCAGGAGCAAGCTGTTGAAACTCAGGTTGTCCGCCCGAGGACGACCAAGTCCAAGGCTAGACTGCTGGGTGAGCTTTGATGGGCAGCGAGGGCCTCGCAGCGCGCGGAGCAGCGGTGGGCAGCTGTGCGGAGGGCCTGGCAGCGCTGTCAGCGGTGGGCGGCGCCGGGAGAACCGCGCTCCGGGACAGCTAGCGGCTCAGCGTCAGCGCCGCAAACGGTGACAGGTTCTGCAAATAACAGCTGCGGAACAATCTTTATGTTTGGACAACGTGGGAAGGGCCATTGTTCACAAATTGGTCTCTTCAACAACACCTGCATGCACAGATAATAAGCCATTGTCGGTCTAGGCTTTCAAAGACAAAAGACAACCAAGGAGGGAGGGACCAACAGTTACTGGAGATAGCAGAACAACTTTGAACCGAGGAGAGTGCAAACGAGGACTCCAGGTTGTGTTCCTGGATCGACCAGAGATTGTAATTCGCGATGGGTTTGTCTTCTTGACTGTCGAGAGCCTACCTCTTTTATCCTTGCACCCCTAACATCATTTCCTATGCAGTTTCAAAGCGTGATCCTTACAAATCAGCGATCAATACCGCCAAAGTGGCCCCAGGGTAGGAAAGGTCACATCTGTGTATGCATATCAATAGGTTTATGAGGCACAGGTGGTTTATGCTCCCAGGAGATTGCCTCATTAGCATGTTAAAGCCAAAATGGAACCAAAGTATAAGAGTGTAATCAGTCTCTCTTCTCCTGTGCGTGGACGCCCTGAGCAAAACCCTTTTGGGTTCTTCTGTTTAAAATGATTTCATGACCCCAGATTTGGTCACGCATTACTTATGCCTCCAGTACCTTCCGTTTATACAACACTCCAATTTAAGGTTAAATGGTGGTGCAACACTAGGCTATTAACCGAAAGGGTGGCGGCTCAAACCCAACCATTGGCTCCAAGGGAAAACAATCTATAGATCTGTTCCCCTTAAAGACTGTTGTTGCCAAGTGCTGTCGAGTAGGTTTCGACTCATAGTAAACCTGTATAGGGTTACCGAGGCGTGGCTGGTGAGTTTGAACTACGGGCACTGTTGTTCAAACCAACCTTATGATCTAGTGCTTATCCTACAGCGCCAAGCCAGGGTCCCTAAAAGTTGTTTTGTTGTTGTTAAGTGCAATCAAGTCAGTTCCAACCCATAGTGACCCTGTATAGGTTTCCAAGGAGCGGCTGGTAAGCTTGAACCACTGACCTTGTGGTTCAAATGACTTTACAGCCCAGCACATTAGCTCACAGGGCCACACCAGGACCTAACGGGGGCAGCTGGATTCTGTCACATGGGGTTACCACGAGCCATGGTCTCATTTGAGCCTCATAATCATACGGAAGTTGGGACTCAGAGACTCCCTTAACAGAAGAGAACCCAAGGACCAAGTTAGGGTTCCAGCTTTGGGCATTCAGGTGTTCTGTCCCACTTGGCATAACTACAGGGTACCTTGGGTTAGTTGGAATTTCTTCCTCCTCTTCCCCTTTTAACTTTCACCAAACAGCTCATTGGCACATAGTGACAGATACATTCCCTACTCTTGCTGTACTGTCTAATGCTACTAGCCACATGTTGTGTTATTGTGTGCCATGGAGTTGGTTCTGACTCATAGCCACCTGGTACTCAATGGCACTTAACAACAACAATAAGGTTTCTGAGGCTATAAATCTTTGTGGGAGCAGAAAGCCTCACCTTTCTAAACCTCAAGTAGCCACTTGTAGCTATTGAAATTTAAATTAATTCAAATTAAATACAATTTAATATCAAGTCCCTCAGTTATATGATTTACATTCCAAGTAATCAACAGTGATGTGTGCCTGTTGTTGTTGTTGAGTGCCATCGAGTGGGTTCTGACCCATATGACCCTGTATATAGGGTTTCCAACAAGCAGCTGGTGAGCTTGAACTGCCGACCTTGCAATTCAAACGACTTTGCAGTGTGGCGCATTAACTCACAGCACCACACCAGGACTCTGATGTGGCTACTTTATTGGACAAGGCTGATAGAGAACAATGATCTCTTTCCAGAAAGTTCTATTGTACAACATTGTGTGTCTAAATCCATTGCCGTCAAGATGATTTCTGACTCATAGTGATCTTTTTGGAATTCTGGTGTGGCACTGTGGGTTAATGCATTGTATTCAAGGTAGGTTTGAACCACAAGGTCAGTGGTTCAAGCTCACCAGCTGCTCTTAGGAAACCCTATACAGGGTCGCTATGGGTCGGAACTGACTCAACAGCACTTAACAACAACACCAGTGATCTTATAAGACAAAAGTTTGCTCTATGAGGTTTCCAAACCTGCTCTCTTTATGGAAGCAGATTGTTGCATCTTTGTCTCACAGAGCGGCTAGTGGATTTGAACTGCTGACTTTTAGTTAGCAGTCAAGAGCTTTAACCACTGAGCCACAGGTCTCACTTATTTTGTATCAGTTGTTGCTAAGAGCCTTTGAGTCTGTTCCCTTCATAGTGACCCTGTATAAGTTTTCTGAGGAGTAGCTTGTGAGTTTGAATCACTGACCTGTGGTGAGCAGTCCAGTGTTTGTTTTGTATCTTCTTCTTGTTGAGGGCAGTCGAGTTGGTTCTGATTCACAGCAACCCTGTATAGGGTTTCCAAGAAGCAGCTGGTGAGTTTGAACCGCCAACCTTGTGGTTCAAACCAACCTTGCAGCCCAGCGCATTAACTCACAGCGCCACACCAGGACTTTCATTGTTGTTGTTAAGTGCCGTCGAACTAGTTCCAACCCAATGCATTTTTAAAAACATTAATGACCGTGTAACCACCACCACATTGATCATACAGAACATTTATACTACATTGACACAATTCTTTATGATCTCTTCCAGGCTCCCACATTCCCCCCAACACTGCAGCCCTGTTCCAGGCAACCAGCGATCTGCTTTCTGTATTAGATTTGTAGGTTCTAGAGTTTTATATAAATGGAAAATATAATATGTACTTTTTTGTCTGGCTTCTTTCACTCAGCGTATGGTTTTTGAGATTCATTCATGCTGTTTTAAGTGTATCAGTAGTTAATTTCTTTTTATTGCCAATTGTATTCATTGTCTGGGTGCATCATAATTTACTTATTCATTTGTTAATGAACATTGGGATTCTTTTCAGTTTGGGGTTATGATGAGTAAAACTTTTATGAACATTCATGCACAAAGTCTTCATGTGAACATGTTATTTCTCTTAAATCTCTCAGAGTGGAATTTCTAAGTAAATACCCAGGACTATTAAGTGTAGGGAGTCCTGGTATGGTGCTGTGGGCTAATGTGTCAGACTGCAAAGAAGTTTGAACTGCAAGGTCGGCGGTTCAAGCTCACCAGCTACTCCTCAGAAACCCTATACAGGGTCGCTATGGGTCGGGATAGACTCGACGGCACTTAACAACAACAACATCAAGCTACCAGAGTCCTGGTGTTGCAGTGTAGAATAAGAACTAGACCACAAGGTCGGGACCGACTCAATGACACTTAACAACAACAACAAATCCATTATTGTACCTCTTCATTTGTTTGTGTGTAAATTTATTTATATGTTGTTGTTAAGTGTCACTGAGTTAGTTCTGATTCATTACACTCTGTACGACGTATGAGTCAGAGCCACTTCAATGACACTTCACAGCATATAAATAAACATGTAATATATTTACACACACACACAAATGAAGAATTACAATATTGAATTTAAGCAACAACAAATCAATTATATGTTTAGTTCCCTAAAGACAAGATTAACAACTATTATGAATTGTGGTTATACAGCATAACTAATGTGATTGATACCTGGTGTGAGATTTTAGGATAAACACTGGACCACAAGGTCGGTTTGAATTGCAAGGTTGGCCTTCAAACTCACCAGCCGCTCCTTGAAAACCTTGTGAGTCAATATGAGTCAGGATTGACTAAACAAAACAGTAAAGCTACAGTAACCAAGAAGGTATGGTTATTGTATAAAGAGCCTAGATCAAAGACACTGGAGAAAAATTGGAGAAGGAAGAGACTTACAGGATATGTGAGAAAAGGCCAAAAGAGCAGCTTCTGGCTGCTAAAGAGAACTTTGTTGGGAGAACACAGAAATCTATGGGATTTCCAGTAATTTGTTGTTTGTATACTATGTGCTGTAATTCCTCCTCATTGACACCCTTAAATCGTCAGTAAGTTTGCTAAGTTCACACGTTGCTTGATTTAAGTAAGATTTTCATTGAACTCCATATAAGGTAGAGCCAAGATGGCAAACTGCATTGAAGAAAGGAAGTTATTGTGTTGCGGACCATGTAAGACTGGTCAGAGGTTTGAGGCCCTCTAGGGCCAAGTGTAACAAATGAGGCCACTGGCAGTTAATGGCAAATTGCTTTCATTTTAATATTCAGTTATATATATTAAATTAATACACAGAGCCTTTGAGAATCCACAGATAAATGTGATATTTTCCTAAAGCCTAAGACTAAAGGTTGCAAGGTCAAGCCTTTCTCCA
>NW_006408612.1:2508329-2515372 GCF_000296735.1 Chrysochloris asiatica
AATTATAAAAATAATTTGAAATCATTCAATATTCCCTTGTTCATTTCTAACAACTGCTTCTTGGTCTGTGTACAGATTCCTCATGAGCACAATTCAGTGTTATAAAACACTCATTCTTTGCCCTGCTGTCCTTAGTTTGTCATGATCTACACAACTGAAAGCCTTTGCATAGTCAATAAAGCACAGATAAACATCGTTCTGGTATTGTCTGCTTTCAGTCACAATCCAACTGACATCAGCAATGATATCCCTGTTCTGTGTTCTCTTTTGAATCCAACTTGAACCTCTGGAAGTTCTCTGTCAATGTATGCTTGCAGCCATTTTGAATTATCGTTGGCAAAATTTTACTTGCATGGGATATTAATGGTACTGTCTTATGATTTCCGTATTCCGTTGGGTCACGTTTCTTTGGAATGGTCACAAATATGAATCTCTTCTAGTCAGTTGGTCAGGTAGTTGTCTTCCAAATTTCTTGGTATAGATGAGTGAGTGCCTCCAGTGCAGCATCAGTTTGTTGAAAGATTTCAATTTGTATTCCATTTTTCCGGGAGACTTGTTCTTTGCCAATGTCTTCAATGTACCTTGGACTTCTTCCTTCAGGATCACTGGCTCTTGATCATATGCTACCTCTTCAAATGACTGAATATCAAGATCAGGTATTGTACCTAAGTTTGGGAAGGGCTTTTGAATATTCTAAGCAATGGAAGTGATGTTCAGACCAGACTCTTAATGTCTAGGTCAAACTTTCTTTAATGTGAAGGAGAGTTACTGAATTCAGTGCTGCTATGTTGTCCAACTCCAAACCAAAAGCCATATTCACTTCCAACAAGTCAATTCTGATTCATAGCAACCCTGTGTACAGTTTTCAAGACTAATCTTTCTGGAAGCAGAAAGCCTCATCTTTCTTTTTCGAAGCAGCTTGTAGTTTTGAACTACCAATCTTTCAGCTAGCAGTCCATTGCTTATCTGATAGCACCATCAGAACACTTTTGCATGCCTCCAGGGTGCACGGTTTTCATGTTCTCTGAGTTCTCACTGCATGCTACTCCCCACAGGTGTGTAATGCAATGTGAGGGCTTCAGTGATTGAACCTGAAAACCAACATTTTAAAAAAGGCTTTGGAGGCTTTTTTATGGAGCAGTATAATCTCCAAAGGAGCTCTGGTAGCGTAATGGTTACGAGTCGGGCTGCTAACCTCAGGGTCAGCAGTTCGAAACTACCAGCTTCTCCGCGGGAGAAAGATGAGGCTTTCTGCTCCCGTAAAGATTTACAGCCTCGGAAACCCTGTATAGGGTCGCTATGAGTCAGAACCGAATCCATGGCACATAACCACCACCACCACCATAATCTCCAAAATTATATATTGTCTCTCTTCTGTTCCTCAGCTGTGTACCTAAAATATGGTCCTTACTTTCCAAACTTCTCAGATAAAGATACACTAAAAAGGACAGGGAAGGGACACAGTGAAGCCACATTATTAAATAGAATTCCCAAAAGGAACTCATTTTTGAACTACAGTCTTCCCTGAACTGGGACATAAGAAAAAAGGAAAGAGATCTCTTACTTACACAGTTTAGATTAAATTAGACGTCTAGTTCTCTTATATCTCGGTTTTCATTTCACATTTCTAACCATTTACAATGTCCTCTCCATTTGGGTGTGCCAAAGTTGTCAGCATATCCAAAGCAGAAAGTAAAATACTTTTACTGCTTTTTGTTATCTTTCATAGATGGAATAGTGTCCCCGCCAAAATATGTGTCAGTTTAGCTGGGTCATGATTTTCAGTGGTTTGGCATTTGTGGAATGATGTCATGTGGCATTTTTGTGATGATCGCCCATGAAGTGATTGGATGTGATAAACCACTAAGAGAATTAGGGGTGCGATGCAACACCCTTAATCCTATCACAGACTTGTAATGATGTGAGGGGAGTTTTCCTGGGGTGTGGCTGGCAACACCTTTTGCTTAAAAGAGATAAAAGGAGAGAAAAGTGAGCAGCGGCCAGAGGGACTTAATACCACCAAGGAAGAAGAGCTGAGAGTAGGGTAGGTCCTTTGGAGCTGGGGTTTCAACACAGTGAAGCTCTTAGATCCAGGGGAAGATTAATGCCAGGACACATGGGGATCTCCAAGGCATGTTGGGTCTACATATGCTGAAAGGAGACTAAGACTGCTCTCTAGAGTTGGTGCTCTGAATTTGGACTGCTAGCCTCCTAAACTGTAAGAGAAGGAATTTCTATTTGTCAAAGCCAAATGCTTATGGTATTTATATTATAGCAGCGCTGGGTAACTAAGACGCTACCCACCATTGGATATTCTGATTTTCCTTTGGGTAATCACTATCTCCCTCATTCTGGGTGGAGTTGACTCTTCTCCTGGTAGGTTCTGGGGCTGAGCATTCCACCTTACACAAAGACAACTTCTTGGTGTTAAGTGCTGTTGAGTCGATTCTGATGTGTAGCGGTTTCCAAGGAGCAGCTGGTGAGCTTGAACCACTAACTTTGTGGTTCAAACCAACAATTAGGGTATCACATTCCTGACTTTTTGGATTGACTCCCAGGTGAGTACATGACCTAAGTTGGAATAATCAGAGTGAAGCTCAGGATTTTGTGAAAATGTCTTCCTTCTAAGTTATGCCTAAGGAGCTCTGGTAGCGTAGTGGTTATGAATCGGGCTGCAAACCTTAAGGTCCAGCAGTTTGAAACTACCAGCTGTTCTGTGGGAGAAAGGTGAGGCTTTCCGTTCCCATAAAGATCTACAGCCTTGGAAACTCTGTACAGGGTCACTATGAGTCAGAACCTACTCCATGGCACATAACAACAATAAGTTATGCCTAAAGGCAAAAACATTGTCAATAAATCCTTTTCCCCCCGTTTACATTAGTTTAGGACAAAACAACACAATCCTAAGTGAGACAGTAAAACTTTGTATTTGTATCCTATAAACCCATCCTATCGTCCCTATATTGGCTGTTAAACGGCATGACTATTCTTTCAGTGTAACAAATACTCCCCAGATGTCCGTGGCATATCACAGTAAGCCATATAAAACCCAAGCTATGTTCTTATTTGGCGGGTAACCTTCTATGTAGTCATTTAGGGACCCAGCTTGCAGATCTGGCCTCCTCTACAGCTTCCGAAAGGAGCTCTGGTAGTGTAGTGGTTACGAATCGGGCTGCGAACCTGAAGGTCAGCGGTTCGAAACTACCAGCTGCTCCGTGGGAGAAAGATGAGGCTTTCTACTCCCTTAAGGGTTTACACCCTCGGAAACCCTGTACAGGGTCGCTATGGGTCGGAACCGACTCGACGGCACTTAACAACAACAACAACAACAACAGCTTCCGAGGCCTCTTCCTTCATCTGGAGAATGCAGAATGAGAACAGAGAAGCAAATGTAGGTTTTTCTGGGGGGTGGAGCAGGCCTGGATGGGGAATGTGTTACTTCTGTTCATGATCTTTACCCAGAACTTAGTTTCATAATGTACCCAGCTGAAAGAAAAGGTAGGAAAGGTGCTCTGGAGGAAGAGGAAGCTAGCTCCCAGATTAGACATTTAATCATTTATTATTTTTTTATTTCTACCTGAGTTACTTTATTCAGCCAGCCCCCAAGTCCTTTTAATTGTTGTTTTGTTTTTTTTGGCCAATGTGTCTGTCATCTCTGCCTTCATTGAATTTTTTCATCCAGCTCTTCCTGCACCAACCCATTCTGCATTCCCCTCTGCCAAGCTCCTCAAGGGCAGCAGCTGCCTTTTTCAGCTTTGTATGCTCAGGCTACCACGCCTCTTATAAGCATCAAGAAATGTTTGCTTTGCGAAATCCTGACAGACTAATCTTCCTTAAGCACCAATTTCAGCATGTCATTTCCTTGCTCAGAAATCTTCAGGAGATCTTGAAGTTTAGCCCATCAACCCTGTATTAGTCTGCCTACCTTCAAGCACTCAGACCTTAATTTCCATCCTTCTCCACAGCCTTCTCTAGTGCTCCCAGTGCATTGCAGTACAGATGGGTCCCGTCCAATTGGTCCCTGAACATGTCTTTCCTAAAACATTCTCCCCATTTCCCTCAGATTTTCTGCCCAAGCCCTTCATTCTCCAGGGAGCTTTTTTCTTTCAGCTCCTGCCCTTCCTGGCCTCCCTCTTGTCTGTACTTTTGCAGCCACATTGGTTCATAACCAAGGCCACTCTATGTCCTGGTTTCTCTGAGAAGAGTCTGGAATTCAAATAACCTGTCCTGTCACCAGACACATTGGACCCAGATGTCGAGTACAAAAAATACTCTGAGGAAGGGGATGCTTTTCTGACTGCAGGAGTGTAGGCAGAGGGTAGTCTTTCTGCTCCACACCTCCTGTCCCCAGCATCTCCTTCTATTCCTTTGAGGTGTCGAGTTTAAAAACCATTAATAAAGTTCAATCCCTCATTTTGCAGATGAGGAAACCAAGGCACACAGAGAGGCAGACTTGAATATGATTCTAGCTAGTTAGTGATAGAGGAGAAATCAGAATTCACAGCTCTTGACTCTTAACTGCTGGGGTCTTTCCCTGGCATCTGTCTTCTCCATAGTCTATCTCGTTTTGGTCTCTGGTACCCCTGTATAAGAGGTAATAAACCCTATGGGGCACAACTTTCCTGGCAGCTTTCCTCAAAGCTGATATTTAGATAACAGTAAATTATCAATTAAATTTCATAGCAGAGGATCCGAGATCTGGTGAAATTAGCTGAGGTCTTTGGCTAAAACTAAAAACAATTACATACACATATAAGCAAAGATTGGAATCACAGTGGCTATGTAGGATAAGCACTGGACTGCAAACTAAAAGGTCAGTAGTTCTAACCCACCAGTCACTCCGCAGGAGCAAACCGAAGCTTTTGGATCCCACAACAGATTTAAAGCCTCAGAAATGCTGCAAGATTGCTGAGTCAGAACCAACTCCATGGCACTTAACAACAAAAACAACAACAGGCAAAGAATAAAAGGGAACACAACAAAATGCAAGTGATTTACTTTGATAACTGATAGGACCAAGGTGAGTTTATTTGTGCCAGATGGGATGATGATAATCGAATAAAACTAATCAGGGTCCAAATATCTTCTATCCTTCTTTTAATGCAACTAAGAATAGCAGCCTGTTCCCCTCTAGTATCAAAGTTTACTGCTTCCGAGGCACCTATCTTCTTTGAAGTTCTTCTCCAATCTTTCTCTTTTATGTTCTAACCCACCTCAGGCATTGAAGAGTCTAACTCACATGAGAAATGTATCATTAATAATATCAGTGAAATGGAACCTGTAATTATTTACACCATAAATATCAATGTTGTGGAGCATTTTCAGAAGGGTTATAACATGCATACTCCACGTCGACATGCAGCATGAATAAATCTCTTCCTATAAGATGATTGTTGGATGTCAAAGGTAGAGGATTCTTCAGTTGTGTTCAATAATAATAAAATCAATTTCTCTGTAAGAGACCATCCCCAAGGGACAGAGAACAAAGGCAAGAAGGAGGCTGCTTTGAAGAAAGGCTTGAAAGAAACCTGGGGTAGGCATGGCATTTGACTGGGAGGAAACCAAACTAAATAAAGCCTGGGGGACTGGAGAAGCTGCCATCCTTTGAAAGGGAGGATTCCATGATCTTTCTGCACTACACTCAGGGACAAGAAGCTGGGGCTGCATGAGTTTCAGGAGATTGGTCTGATGTTTTTGTTCCTAAACTCTTAAGAGATGGGGGTAGGTTTGAAGAGTGATTATTAGCAGGCAATCTGGGGCCAAGAGAGGACATAAAATGCTGTTTTCAAAAATTTAAATCACAAAGTAATTGAAGAGTTGTCTACGTGTACTTCATACCGGCCTGTTTGGAATCTAGTGGTGTGCTCCTGGTTGGATGAGGCACTGGGCTGCCCCATAACGTTGAGCAGTTTGTGTACTACATAAGTCCTGACTGAGGAGGTGAGCACGAACTGGAATCTGTGGTGGCTCCACTCATTAGACTCTGCACAGGTATGGTTTCCTTAACCCAAAGAAAGGACACTGTGTAGCGTTTCCTCAAAGCTTTCTTGTCAAGTGCCCAGAGATGTGCCTTTTTGTCATTTGCACCTAGAGCCCAGAATGGAAGGGGGCCAGTTGGCACAATGGTTAAGCTGTCAGCTGCTAACCAGAAAAGTCGAGGTTAGAACCCACCAGTGCAGCTTCATGAAAGAAAACTGTAATAGTCTGTTTCTATGGCAGTCTACAAGGAGCTCTGGTTATGAATCAGGCTGCGAACCACAAGGTGAGCAGTTCGAAACTACCAGCTGTTCCACGGGAGGAAGATGAGGTGTTCTGCTCCCGTAAAGATTTACAGCCTCGGAAACCCTGTACAGGGTCGCTATGGGTCAGAACCAACTCCACGGCACACAGCCAGCCAGCCAGCCATGGCAGTCCACGGTCTTGGAAAGCCTATGGAGGCAGTTCTACTGGATCTTATAGGGTCACTAGGATTCAGAATTGACTGGATGGAATGGATTTCGAAAGAGTGTGGGGGAAAGAGAGGACATAAAAGAGAAAAGATAATATTAGAAGTAGAACATGGAGAAGTTAGTTGAACTGGGAAGAGAAACATTCAGAAAACGCTACATCATCTAAGCTTGCTCCTCCAGTCATTCCAAATATGTTGTAAGCACCTAACTCCAAATATGAAATGCCTTTTTACTTACAGTACTCAAGTGGGTTTCTGTGCTATCTGCACTGACTCTTGTCTTATACACATGGGAAGGTGCTTCTAGAATTACAAACTGTAAATCAAACTTATGTTTACATATCAAGACCATCAGGGGAGTATACAGGGAGATGGCAGGTCATGGTCTATACAGCTTCAGGAAAAGCAAACTTTCCCACCTGATTTCCAGTCTCCTAATTCTACTGCTCAAGGAGCTCTGATAGCGTAGTTACGAATTGGGCTGTGAACTGCAAGTTTATAACTACCAGCTGTTCTGCAGGAGAAAGATGAGGCTTTCTGCTCCCGTAAAGATTTACAGCCTCGGAAACCCTGTACAGGGTCGCTATGAGTCGGA
>NW_006408612.1:2515656-2516687 GCF_000296735.1 Chrysochloris asiatica
ATCCACCCTGGCTTTGGGGTGCCTCATTGTCTCCCTCCTTCTGTTTGTCTATGTATTCTTTCGCTATCCCTATCGCCGCTGGATCTCCCCTCCTCGTGAACCAAACACTCGTGAACAACACAACTATGTCGAGGTCAGACCCCGGCATTATTGTTTTTGTTGTTAGGTGTTATCGAGTTGGTATTGACCCATAGCGACCCTATGCACAACAGAATGAAACACTGCCCAGTCCTGGGCCAACCTCACAATCGTTGCTACATTTGAGCCCATTACTGTGCTACTGTGCCAATCCATCTCTTTGGGGGTCTTCCTCTTTTTCTCTATACCTCCACTTTTACCAAACATGATATTCTTCTCTAGGGACTGGTCCCTCCTCACAATATGTCCAAAGTATGAGAGATGATGTCTGGTCATCCTGCTTTCCAGGGAGCATTCTGGCTGTACTTTTCCAACACAGATTGATTTATTCTCTTGGCAGTCCATGGTACTGTCAATATTATCCAACATCATGACTCAAATGCATCAGTTCTTCTACGGTCTTTCTTATTCACTGTCCACATGTATATGAGGTTACAGAAAATACCATAACTTGAGTCAGGTGCACCTTAGCCCTCACTGACATCTTTGCTCTTCAACACTTCAGGGAGGTCTTGTGCAGCAGATTTGTCTAATGCAATATGTCATTTGATTTCTTGACTGCTGCTTCCATGAATGTTGATGGTTGATCCCAGCAAAATGAAGTCTTTGACAATTTCAATCTTTTCTCCATTCATTGTGATGTTATTTATTGGTCCAGTGGTGAGGATTTTTGTTTTCTTTACCTTGAGGTGCAACCCATACCAAAGCTGTGGTCTTAGATCTTCATCAGTAAGTATTTTAAGTCCTCTTCACTTTCAGCAAGCAAGATTATATCACCTGCATATTGCAGAATGCTAATGAGTCTTCCTTCAACCCTGATGCTACGTTTTTCTTCATATAATCCAGTTTCATGGGTTATTTGCTCAGCATACAAGATTGAATAAGTATGGTGA
>NW_006408612.1:2521755-2529909 GCF_000296735.1 Chrysochloris asiatica
GAAACCCTGTACAGGGTCGCTATGAGTCGGAACCGACTCCACGGCATATAAACAACAACAATTCTACTGCTCTGCTCTTTGCCTTCCCCATCTTCAATGATCTCTTTTATGTCCATGGCTTTCATAAGTGCTTAGATTAACAAGATTTCCAAATTTCTATCTCCAGCTCTGACCTCTCTCCTTAACTCTAAGATTGTCTGTCCCAGGACCTATATTAGAAATATCCACCTGGGTAGCCTGGTGCATTTGAAGTGCAACAAGTCCCAAACTATGTTTTTTATCTTCTCCCCTGCCCCAAACCTCTTCACCTCTATTCTTGATATCCTAAGTCAATCCTCTTTTCTTTAAGGAGTTCTGGTAGCGTAGTGGTTATGAATCCAGCTGCAAACCGCAAGGTCAGCAGTTTGAAACTACCAGCTGTTCTGTGGGAGAAAGATGAGGCTTTTTGCTCCCGTAAAGATTTACAGCCTCGGAAACCCTGTACAGGGTCGCTATGAGTCGGAACCGACTCCATGGCACTTAACAACAACAACAATCCTCTTTTCTTTACTTCTGCCAATGCCTTGCCTTGATTTATGTAACAGCATCATAACTCCTCCATCTCTCATCTCTTTTCAATTTAATGTGTCCTCTACATATCTTCCACAGCAATCTTTTGAAAAGGAAAATATTTTTATATTTTTATGCTTCCTATAACTTCACTGGTTTCTTTGTTTTATTGTGTATTGTGTGATAGTCTACATGGGGGAACATTAGTTTTACATTCATTCCATCATACATCGTCTCATTGCCATAGTAACCATCCCGTCCATGCATCGTCACCCAACCAAAGGGTACATCCTGCAATCCTGGCCACCCTTCCCTCACGGTCCTCAGCACCTCTCCCTCTCCGGATCCCTAGTCCCCAGCCACTCCATCTCTTCACGTCATCCTCTCTGTCTCAGTCTCAGGCCTCACTGCTCCTCTGGGTGGGGTCCTGCTCTCCCCTCTTCTCCATTGATGGTCCCAGGGCCCTCCGCTCCTACACTGAAAGGTTACTCACTCCCCTCCTTGCTATAAATTTCCACCTTTACATTTCCAGTCCTCACAATCAGTCCTGGTAACAATTATTCACCCTTGCTTCTTAAGGGACCCATCTGCTTTTCTTTTCATCTGCCCTTCCTAGACACGTCGGATACTACTCACCAGACCCTCTACCATCCTCCCCGCCCTGTGGATCTAGGTTCCCTCTTGAAAGCGTGTAAGCCAGTCACTTCTTGCCTTTGTATCCCTTCTCCCATTTTGGTTAGTCAATGTTTAAGATGGCTATCCCTATCTACTCTTTGTGTGGAGGGGGTGGGAATAATTCTTGGAGGAGGGATTTATTTCCTCTTTTGAACTACTGCATTTATACATGGATGTTCAGTTTGTCAAATTTTATCAGATGACGCTTTTTTCCTCTTCTATCTTCTTCGGGTTGAGCTCTGTTCATCCCATCATTGGAGCCATGGCAAGTGGGGATCATCTGCAGGTGTGGGTGTTCCTGCGTCTGTCCGCTCTCTTCTTATCAGTTGGTCGCTTCGGTCTCCACTCTAGTCCTCTGTGGATGTGTCACTGTCTCTGAGCCCATGAGTCCCCAGGTCTTGCCTCACTGCTGGCCGACCAGGTCTCCACCCGGGCTCACCATAGTCTGCTGAACGATGCAGGGCTTAGCTCACTGCTTCTTTGTTGTTCTTCGGTGGTCACTTCTCCTTATGGGTGACGTGCGTGATCGCCAATCAGAACGCGTTTTCCCCTTGCATCTTAGTCTTGGAGGAGGATTTGCAATGAGAGGACCCAACCACTTGCCTTGGTGTCTCCTGGGCAGACAGTTTGCTTGTTCTTGTGGTTACAGTGAGACTGCTCTTGTTGTTTTGTATTTTTCCTGTAGGTCATTCTTTCAAGAAGTGTCTTCTGGTTTTCTGGCTGCTCCAGGCTGGTCTACTTGCCCTTTCAAGAGGAAAGTTTCTCTTCTCTGATGGTCTGGATGTGGTTCAGGCTTTCTTCTATAAGTCTTATGTAATGCAGAGGCTCCTCATGAGATCTCCTTCACTAGATACATTGTAGCCCCATTTTAGGTATTCCAATTAGTTATAGGCAGAAGACAGACTTACAAGCTTTTTATGGTGATATTTCTGGCTATTCCTTTTCCTCTCCCTCCAGTGACTGTTTTATATTATAATGCTTGGAAAACCAAGCTTCAAAAGTCAGCCAAGTATCTCAACATTATTCCCCCCTTTTCCCCATTCCAACCCTGTCCCAGTCTCTGGATCCCAGAGCCTTGTTGTTCCAAGGCTGTGCCTACATCCGTTTTAACCTCTGTCCCATTTAGCTCATTCATACCTGCCTAATTGATCTCCCGTCTGCCTTGTTCTTCCGTTCCCCTCTCCCTACTTGTATATTGCCCCTCTCCCCAATACCCAAATTATCCTGTGTCTATTCCCTGCCCTGTGCCCTGCCTTTCCCTCCCACCCTTATTCCTACCCCTAAGTCCTAGCAACCTGTTAAGAATCCACTTTAGTGGATTAGTATGGGTTCTTTTTCTTAGTCTTTTACATTAGTGGTCCTATGCAGTATTTTTCCTTTTGTGATTGACTAATTTCACTCAACATAATGTCCTTAAGGTTCATCCATGTTATGAAGTGGCATGTAGCTTCCTTGTTATTTTTCAAGGTAGCATAGTACTCCATTGTGTGTATGTACCACAGCTTGTTTATCCATTCTTCAGTCGATGGGCACTTTGGCTGACTCCATCTTTTTGCTATTGTAAATAGTGCAGCTACGAACATTGGTGTGCATATATCTTCCTGTGTTGTGGCTCATTTTTCTTGTGGGTAAATACCAAGTAGAGGAATTACTAGATTGAATGGTATTTCTATTTTCAACCTTTTGAGCAAGCGCCATATTGCTTTCCAGAGAGGTTGGACGATACTGGTTTCTTTTTGAGCTATGAAGTCTTCATGGTCTAGTCCCTGCACATCTCTTTTTAGATTTCTACTTCTTCCCTTTTCCTATTTTACTCTCTAACAACTTTGGTCTTGAACCTACTACACCCTTTGTCTCCATGATTTTTCCTTTGTTTATGAATATGCCTGGGATGTTTTGGGTCTCCTTGTCCATTTGTTAATGTTATTTACAACTTTGCATCTATGAGGAAACCGTTTATACATCCCACTCTCATAGAGTTCATCTCTCTCCCTTTTGTGTTATCTCTTTGTTTGCATATCTATTGTATGTATTGCACTGGTTTAGGATGTATTTCTTTGTGTGTGTATATATTTTATCGTGTTTTAGATGAAAGTTTACATAGCAAATTAGATTTCCATTGAACAATTTCTATACACATTGCAAATTGCTCCATGATATTGGTTACGATTTTTGTAATGTGTCAGCATTCTCATTATTTCTATTCTGTTTGGTTTGTTTCCATGTTTTGAACTTCCCTGCTCATCTTTGCTTTTGGGTAAATGTTGACCATTATGTCTTGTGTAGTTTAATTTTTTTTTAATAGCTGACCAATCTCTGTGTCACCTGGCATGGCGCTGTAGGATAAGCACTGGACCACAAGGTCAGTTTGAATCACAAGGTAGGTGGTTCAAACTCACCAGCTGCTTCTCAGAAACCCTATATAGGGTCACCGTGAGTTGGAACCGACTCTATGGCACTGAACAATAACAAGATTGTTGTGGTCACTTTCTATATCATGACAAAGACTTTCAAGGGTTTCATCTTAAAGGTTTTTTTCTTATTTAAATTTTTACTACCTTCCCTTTCATCCAAGTTAACACCCTCTGGCACTGCAGTAGAATGCACTCGACCACAGCAACAAGGTCGACAGTTCAAATCCACTAGCTGCTCCTCAGAAACCCTATTGTTGTTGTTGTTGTTGTTAAGTATAACGGAGTTGGCTCCAACTCATAGTGACCCTGCACAGGGTTTCCAAGGCTGTAAATCTTTATGGGAGCAGAATGCCTCATCTTTCTCCCGTGGAACCACTGGTAGTTTCGAACTGCTGGCCTTGAGGTTGACAGCCCGACTCATAACCACAGGGTCATTATGAGTCGGGACTGACTCCACAGCACTTAAAAACAACAACAACTAGTAAATAATTCTCCCTTCCCTCCTACCTCTGGTAACCATCATAGAATGTTCCTTTTCCTGACTTTTTATAATAGTGGTCTCCTACAATATCTATCCTTTTGTGATTGACAAATTTCATTCGTTGACTAACTCCTGATGTTGTGCTGTAGGATAAGCACTACTAACTTCAAGGTCTGTGGTTCAAACCCACTAGCTGCTCCTTGGAAAACCTATACAGGATCGCCATGAGTCAAAACTGATTCCATGGTAATTAACAACAATAATTTCACTCAGCATAATGTCCTTAAGGTTTATCCATGTTATGGAGTGTTTTGCAGATTCATCATTACTCTTCATCATTGTGTATTATTCCATTGCATGTGTGTACCAAAGTTTGTTTAATCACTCTCCTGTTGATGGGTATTTAGGTTGTCTCCACCTTTTTGCTATTGTGAATTCTGCTGCAATGAACATGGATGCACATATATCTATTCGTTGTATGGCTCCAATTTCTTGTAGAATTGCTGGGTCTACGGCATTTCTAATTACAATTTTTGAGAAAGTGCTATACTATTTTCCACAGTGGTTGCACCATTTTACATTTTCATCAGCAGTGTGGGAGAGTCCCAGACTCTCGATACCCTTGACACATTTGTTGTTTTCTATTTTTTGTTTTGTTTTGTTTTTTTATAAGCTTTGCTATTAATGCTGGGGTAAGATGGTACCTCATTGTTGTTTTGATTTGATCTGGTGTGGTACTGTATGTTGGTGGTTCAAAACCCCCAGCAGCTCCTCGGAAATCCTCTTCTTACTGAGGTGTTGAAGCATTCTATATATAGTTTATTTCTAAAGGGAGCACATTCCATGGGTGATATTTATTTTATAATCCAATCTATTATTTGGCTGAATGGTGACCTCTAGTAGTGACTTCAGTTTCAAGTTAAAAGGGTATCTTAGGACAATAGTCTCAGGGGTTCTTATAGTTTCGATTTAGTCTGTTCTTTTTTTGACTTTTGTTCTACATTTTTCTCCTACTCTAGCCAAGTCCTTCTATTGTGCCTAATCAGAAAGATTGGCGGTGGTCTCAGGGGCACATCTAGTTCTTCTGACCTCAGGCTAGAAGAAATGTGGTTTGTGGACTACGTTCTTCTTTGCATCTTTGGGTTTCTTCATTCTCTTTTGCGCCATATGCATAGAGATCAATAGATGTATCTCAGTTGGCCACTCACAAACTTTTAAGACCCCAGATATTACTCACTAAACTAGGATGTAGACCATTTTCTTTATGAAACAACAAACAGATGCAATACTAGAGGCACTCACTCATGCATCCATATATCTGTGCCCATGGTGTAGAACTGTGGGTTAAAGCACTGGACTGCAAGGTGGATTTGAACCACAAGATTGGCAGTTGAAGTTCACCAGCCTCTCCTCGGAAACCCTATATAGGGTTGCTATGGGTTGGAATTGACTCGACAGCACTTAACAACAACATTCCAAAGATAGATGACCCAACAGAATTTTGAAATCATTGAACAATATCATTAATATCATGTTCAAGCAAAATTTTGCTGAAGATAATTTAAAAATGGTTGCAACTGTACATTTACAGAGAACTTCCAGAAATTCAAAGTGGATTCAGAAGAGAATGTGGAACTAGGGATATTATTGCTAATGTCAGATGGATCATGGCTGAAAGTAGAGTATATCAGAAAGATGTTTACTTGTGCTTTATTGATTATGCTTTATTGATGATTATTGATATTTTAACTGTGTAGATCATAACAAACGATAGACAGCATTGTGAAGAATGATTATTCCAGAGCACTTAATTGTGCTTATGAGGAAACTGTATACATAGACCAAGAGGCATTGTTAGAACAGAACAAGATATGCTGAATGGTTTAAAATCAGGAAAGGTGTGTACCAGGGTTGCATCCTTTCACCATACTTAGAAACTTGATTATATGAAGAACAACATGGCATCAGGATTGTACTCATTGACAACTTGCAATATGCAAATGTTACAACCTTGCTTGCTGAAAGTGAAGAGGACTTGAAATACTTACTGATGAAGATCAAAAATTATAGCCTTCAGTATGGATTGCACCTCAGTGAAGAGCAAAGTTGGTTTGAACTGCAAGGTTGGTGGTTCAAGCTCACCAGCCACTCCTTGGAAACCCTATACAGGGTCACTATGGGTCAGAACCAATTCGACGGCACACAACAATGTTGTTGTTGTTAGGTGCCATCCAGTCAGTACCGACTTACAGCGACCTTATGTACAGCAGAACGAAACACTGCCTGATCCTGGGCCAACCACACTATTGTTGCCACGCTTGAGCCCACTGATGCTGCCACTTTGCCAATCCATCTTGTTGGGGGTCTTCATCTTTTTCTCTGAGCCTCCACCTTACCAAACATGATATCCTTCTCCAGTGACTGGTCCCTCCTGATAATATGTCCAAAGTATGAGAGACGAAGTCTGGCCATCTTGGCCTTCAAGGAGCATTCTGGCTGCACTTCTTCCAACAGATCTGTTGCTTCTTTTGGCAGCCCATGGCACTTTCAATATTCTCCTCCAACACCATAACTCAAAAGCATCAATTCTTCTACGGTCGTCCTTATTCACTGTCCAGCTTTTGCATGCATATGAGTTTATTGAAAATACCATGGCTTGGGTCAGGTGAATCTTAGTCTTCAAGTTGACATCTTTGTTCTTCAACACTTTAAAAAGGTCTTGTGCAGCAGATTTGCCTAATGCAATACGTTGTTTGATTTCTTGACTGCTGCTTCCATGAGTGTTGATAGTTGATCCAAGAAGAATGAAGTCCTTGACAACTTCAATCTTTTCTCTATTGATAAGAATGTTGCTTATTGGTAACTGCTAAGTTGTTGTGTCAATAACAACAACTTAGCAGTTACCAAAATTATCCCTTATTCTTACGTTCTTAGTGTTGTCATTTACCTTGGTCAAGTTGTGCTGACTTCCCTCACATTGGATATTGCCTTTCCTATCACTATCATTTCTGTTACGGTACTGTAGGATCAGCACTGGACTGTGAACCACAAATTAGGCAGTTCAAACCCACTAGGTGCTCCTTGGAAACCCTATACAGAGTTGCTGTGAGTCAGAATTTGCTTGATGGCACTTAACAACAACAACTAAAAATGTTAAGTATGTACTATCTAGAAATTGATTTTCTATGAATTTCTGAAAATGAAAAATGAAAAATCACTGAAGAATGTTACTTTCTGTGTATGAACTCATTCTTGACTTTTTATAAAAGTGGGACCATATAATATTTGGCCTTTTGTTATTGACTTCTTTAATTCAGTATAATGTCCTCCAGATTCATCCACGTTATACTATGATTTGCAGACTCCTCCTAGTTATTCTTTATAATTGTATAGTATTTCATTATATGTATGTATCAAAATTTATTTATTCATTCATCTGTTGATAGGAACTTAGGTTGGTTCCATCTTTTTGCTGTTGTGAGGATGTATTTCATTACATGCCAGCCTTCTAGACTGGGCTCCATGGTATCAGGACATACCTTGATAATCTATGTACAACCATACTTGTAAATTTATGGCTACATCAGCCTATGCCTACTACAAAAGATCATCTAGATTATGTCTTATTTTATACTCAGATGGTAATGGTACAAACCTCTTCCAGTCCATTCCTAAGAAATTGATTTACTTTCAAATGTCCCTCTAGCTATTGTTTTGGGTTGTTCAGTGGGTTCCTCCACTCTTGTTTCTACTCTGACTTTGGGTTAAAGTGACCCATGCAGACATTAGCCTACAACTGCTACCAGAAAAGACCATTCTTAGAGCTTGCAGAGCTACATTTAGTCTCTGTGGTGGTTGGTTATATGCTGTGGAGTCGGTTCCGACTCATTGCGAAGGAGCTCTGGTAGCGTAGTGGTTACGAATCGGGCTGCGAACCTAAAAGGTCAGCGGTTCGAAACTACCAGCCGCTCCGCGGGAGAAAGATAAGGCTTTCTACTCTCGTAAGGATTTACACCCTCGGAAACCCTGTACAGG
>NW_006408612.1:2531559-2544171 GCF_000296735.1 Chrysochloris asiatica
GTTGGCCCAGGATCGAACATTGTTTCGTTCTGCTGTGCATGGGGTCGCTATGAGTCGGTTCCGACTCGATGGCACCTGACAACAACAACAACATGCTACCAGAGCTCCTTTTTAGTCTCTTGAGTCCCCATCAATTCCTGACTGGCCTTTATACTGAGAATCTCTTGGCATTCCTAGGCTGATAATGAATGTACCAGTGTGGGCATTTGACCTAAGATCAACCAAGCTATTGGCTGACTCTGATCTATATGAACTGGCACAAAAAGTGTAACTGGGTCAAGTCTAAAAGATATAGAGAAATTGTCAGTGGGTTGGTATTGTTACTAAGTACCATTGAGTCAGTTCCAACTTATAGAGACCCTGTACAGGGTTTCTGAGGAGTAGCTGGTGGGTTTGAATTGCTGACCTGTGGTTCACTGTCCACTGCTGATCCTACAGCACCACACCAGGAGTCCCAGTTGGTAGCAGGAGAAAATGTGGAAAAAATGCTAGGTGGTAGTTCTAGGACCCTTGCTTGTCAAGCCAAGGATAAGTCAGTGTTCTTCGAAGGTAGTGAAATGATGAGTGGTCAGGGAGGCCAGCTAGCAGATGGAGAAAGAAGCAGATACATGGAGGGGAACAGCTTTGTTAATGCTTGGGCACCAGGCAGGGGGCAATTTGTGCACTTCTGCTCTTAATGTCCCTAAAACCCACTGCCATTGAGTTGATTCTGACTCATAGTGTTCCTATATAGGATTTCTGAGACTGTTAAATCTTTATGGGTGCAGACAGCCTTATCTTTCTTCTACAGAGTGACTGGAGGATTTGAACTTCTGAACTTGTGGTTAGAAATCCAATGCCTAGCCTACAGCACCACTAGGGCTGAGTGGAAGAGCAGAGGGGAGGATATTCTGATTCTGACACAGAGAAACCTGGGTCATGTCAAGGAAAAGGCAGGTGAGAGGGCACTACTATGCTGAAGGCATGAGAGTCCTCTCAGACTTTTTCATACTGCCACTCTCCCCCTTCTCCAATTTCCCTAAGTCATCCTTTGGATTTATGTGACCCCAAGGCTTGGGAAAGACAAAGAATAACTATTAAAGAAATCAAACTACACCACAGAAGATGGAAAGGTAAAATTGTGCTGTAATAATCCCTCAGACAGAATAAATGTTGTAGTGGATGATTATGTTGTCTAAAAACAGTCTTTGTGAATGGTGAATGACACTTGGAAAATGTTCAGCTATTTACTTTGCAGTGCTTTCATTTCCATTCTGTTTGGAGTGATAATTTCTCTCTCCCAGCAGCTCCCTCCCCCTTTCCTTCATCTTGGCATTGAGAAATAACCTGACAAGGTGCACTCAGGAACTCTCCCAAAGTACGGTCGCTCAAAGTTCTCTAGAATTTGAGAAAGTTCTACTTCTTTAATTGTGTTTGACTGTATAAGTAAGTGAGTGAATGTGTGTGCATATGTGTGTGTGTGAGAGAGAGACAGACAAAGACAGAGAGAGAGAAAGCGAAGAGCCAGATACAGAGAGAGAATGAGAAGACAGAGACAGAGACACCCAGAGAGATACCGAAAGGCAGCCGCACAGAAAACAGGCAGCACTGACCTGCTGCCATGGAGACAGACAGACATTTGTACAGAAACAACACAGGGTAAGGGAAATACTTGAGAAAGCAAACCTTTTAACATGCTTCAGTATTGCAGAACAAACCGAAATGTGCTTACACATCCTTTGAAAACCTAAACTTTTAAAACACTTTGTATTTTAAATATTTCATTTACTTAAAAAAGAGTATTTTTACTTGAGAATATAAACAAATTTGAGATGTTCCATGTTTACACATGTATTAATAGGGAAAATTAAGTCATTCCCTGACTCCTCTGCCCCATCCCCTCCGGATCCGTTTTTGGAGACAATCTTTTTTTCTAAACAGAGTTCCTGCCTCAGCCAGCATATGTGTATGTATTATTTTCTCCTTCTCATTCAAATGCAGATGGCAGCATACTATGCACATCATTCTGTATTTAAAGTTTTCATTATTTAATATACATCTTGGAAATGATTACATTTAAAGATTTTTAAAGCTGTCTAATTTTTAACAGCTGTATAGTACTCCATTGCAAGGATGTATTATCATTTATTTGACAAGTTTTCTCTTGGTAGGTATCTACATTGTGTGCATTTTTTGTTGGTATTATTACAAATATACTTTGACAAATACCATTGTTTATTATCATTTTCTATATGTATATATCTATAGGACAAATTTTAGAAAACTGTCAGATTAGAGCAAACCTGGTTTGTTGTTGTTGTTAAGTGCCTTGGAGTTGATTCTGACTCACAGCGATACTATACAGTATTTCAGAGAAGCATCTGGTGAGCTTGAACCACCCACCTTTTGTTTCAAACCAACCTTGCCATCCAGCTCATTAACCCACAGTGCCCCATACCAGGACTCCAAACCTGGGCTAGACCTCTGATAGTTATAGGATTGTTGTTGTTGTTAAGTGCCAATGAGTCAATTATGACCCATAGTGACCCTGTATAGGGTTTCCAAAGAGCAGCTGGTGAGCTTGAACCACTGACCTTGCAGTTCAAACAATGTCTGATGCATTAGCCCACAGCGCCACATCAGAACTCCTAATTATAGAATTATTGGGAAGGAATTCTAAAAGTAGATCAATTTTTCAGTTTTGATATGTATTTCGTTAAGCCCTATTTAATTAAAAAGGCAAACCAGACACAGGAAAAAAGGGAGAATATTAAAATGGAAAGATCACTAGTTTTTGTTTTTGTTTTTTTGTTAGGTGTTCTTCAAAAATTTATTAATAGAAACAAGTGTATTCAAGTACAACACAAAACAAAACAAAGGGAATAGGTTGGAATGCCAATGTCAATGGAAGATCTCACTTGCAGATACATTTCTTCACAAAGCACTAGCACCGTGAATTCTGAAATCACAGATTTAATTGCAATTGCTTATAACATATAAAACATCTCATTAATATTTTTGAACTATCTAGTAACAGAGTGTTTCCAAAAACTTATTTAAAAATCAACCAGAATTCATAACTTGAAACTGATGAAAATTGTTAAAAACCGGATCCAATTCTGCAGTTTGTCAAAGGGAATAAGCCGTAATTCTTTTATTGGGAGAAAGTGCCCAAATTCAGTCGCTGCCTCCTTCTGACCCTACAAGCAGGTATAGGAAATCAAATCTTACTGCATGAATAAAAGCACATCTAAAACTGAAGACCTCTAGTTTTAATGCCTCTAGTTCACAGTGAAGAAACTGAGACCTCAGAAGGTCTCAGTATGAGTTGGTGACAACTGGGATGAAATACAAGAACAATACAATATGCTGGGATACGGATACAATAGAATCAAGCTGCTCAATTTCCTATCAATGTGAATTGTCACTACACTTTAATAGTTGTGTATTTAACAAATAACCTGTTTCATAAAGGATGATTTTATTGTGTAAGGTGGTTAAGGTCATTCTTTGAAACCAACATAAAATTAAGTAATAAAACCTCTCCTCTAACTGGATATTTATAGGCCTGAATTCCTAGCATCACATTTAAAATATGCAATCTTGTTCATTAAGCTCAAAAGCCAAATTTCTGGGGCAAATATAACAGCTCTTTACCCTGACAACAAACATAGTAGCTACTATTTGTCAAGTACCTGTTATGTGCCAAATAACCCTAGCTCTTTAAATACACTCTCTGTTGTTTTTGGATAATGTTGAGTAAATTCCCACTCATAGTGACTCCGTGTGATGGAGTAGAGCTATCGCATAGGGTTTTCTAGACTGCGGTCTTTATGGAGTAGATTTCCTGGTCATTCATCTATGGAGCTGCTAGTTGGGTTTGAACAGTTAACCTTTCAGCTAGCTGAGCATTGAACCATTGTACCACTAGGGCTCCTCTTTAGTCATCACTTAAACTCTCAGCCTCAATTTCCTCATCTGCAGAAGGGGACACCACAAGTTTTTCCCTTAAGCATATGGTGGTTGTAAGCTAGCTATGTGCCTGTCAATAGTTGGTGCTTCGTAAGTGTTATTAGGTGTCACTGAGTTGGTTCCAACTCATAGTAACCCTATGTACAACCTCCTGGTCTTGCGCCATCCTCACAAATGTAGTTAAATTTGAGTCCATTGTTGCAGCCACTGTATCAATCTATCTTATTGAGAGTATTCCTCTTTTTCTATGACCTTCTACTTGACCAAGCATGGTGTCTTTCTCCAGGGATTGAGTCCTCCTGATAACATGTCCAAAGTACATGAGACCATGTTTTGCCATCTTCATTGTATTTCCTGCAAGACAAATTTTGTTGGTTCTGGCAGTCCATGGGACTTTCAGTATTCTTTACCAAATATTCTTCAATTTATTCAAACACATAAATCCATCTCCTTAGTCACTGTCCAGTTTTCACATGCATATGAGGCAATTGAAAATACTATGGCTTGGGTCAGGAGCACCGTAGTCCTCAAACTGACAGCTTTTGTCTTTAATACTTCAATGAGATTTTGTGCAGCAGATTTGCCCAGTGATGTCTTGACTACAGCTTCTATGAGTGGTGATTTTGGAATCAATTAAAATGAAATTCTTGACAACTTAAATATTTTCTCCATTTATCATGGTGTTAGTTATTGGTCCAGTTGTGAGGACTTTTGTTGTGTTGCATGGAAGTGTAATTTGTACTGAAGGCTGTACTCCTTGATCTTCATCAGTAAGTGCTTCAAGTGCTTTTTTATTTTAGCAAGCATGGTTGTGTATATATGGTTGTTATGTACCGTTGAGTTGGTTCCGATCCATAGCGATCATGTATAAGGTTTCCAAGGAGCGGCTGGTGAGCTTGAACTGCTGACCTTGAGGTTCAAACTGACATTGCTGTCCAGTTCATTAACCCACAGCCCCACACCATTTTACAGCCACCTCATTTTACTGCCAGGTGGTGTAATGGGTTATGCATTGAGCTGCTAAGTGCAAGGTCAGCTGTTCAAACCAACCAGGTGCTCTGGGAGAGAAAGATGAGGTTTTCTACTTGTGTAAAGATTTATAATCTTGGAAACCCTAAACAGAGTCACTATGAGTCGGAACTGACTCGATGGTACTAATCATCAACAACAACATCCATACCTACCAGCTGGATCTTTGACAGAAACGTAACAATCAGTACTATATTTCTAGGCTCTATCCATACCTCTGTCTGGTAGCGTAGTGGTTATGAATCGGGCTGCGAACCGCAAGTTCAGCAGTTCGAAACTACCAGCTGTTCCGCGGGAGAAAGATGAGGCTTTCTGCTCCCGTAAAGATTTATAGCCTCGGAAACCCTGTACAGGGTTGCTATGAGTCGGAACTGACTCCACGGCACACAACAAAAACAACAACAACAATCTATACCTCTAAGGAGCTGTGGTAGCATAGTGGTTATGAATCGGGCTGCGAACCTAAGGTCAGCAGTTTGAAACTACCAGCCGCTCAGTGGGAGAAAGATGAGGCTTTCTGTTCCCATAAAGATTTACAGCCTCAGAAACCCTGTACAGGGTTGCTATGGGTCAGAACAGACTCGATGGCACTTAACAACAACATCCATACCTCTGGAGTCCTGGTGTGGCTCTGTGGATTGATGTGCAGGATTTCAAGGTCAGTTTGAACTGCAAGGTCAGTGCTTCAAGCTCACCAGCTGTTCCTTGGAAACCCTATACAGGGTTGCCATGAGTTGGAACCAATTCAACGCACTTAACAACAACAACATCCATATCTCTGAAGACCTGGTGTGGGTCTGTGGGATAAAGCACTAGACCACAAGGATGGTTTGAATTACAAGGTCGGTGGTTCAAACTCACTAGCTGCTCCTTGGAAACCAACTCCACGGCACTTAACAACAACAACATCTGTACCTCTGTCCATACCGAAGAGTCCTGGTGTGGTGCTGTAGGATCATTGGCGGTTCAAATCCACCAGCCACTCCTCAGCAATCCTATGAGTTGGAATTGACTCTACAACACCTAACAGCCACAACAACATCCCCACCAGTAAAGGAGCCCTGGTAGCATAGTGGCTATGTGTTGGGCTGCTAACCTCAAGACCAGCAGTTCAAATCTACTAGACACTCCTCAAGAGAAAGATGAGAAAGGTTTACTGCCTCAGAAGCCCCATACAGGGTTGCTATGAGTTGGAATCAACTTGATGGCACAGTACCGCACCACCAAACATACGTATAAGGAGTCTTGGTGGTGCTGTGGGTTAGGCATTGGGATGCTCACTGCAAAGTCAGTGGTTGAAACCTATCAGCCTCTCCAAGGGAGAAAGGCTCTCTGCTCCGGTAAAGGTTTACAGTCTTGGAAAGCCTACATAGGGCCAGTATAGATCAGAATCAACTTGACGGCACTGGGTTGGGTTGGATCCCTACCTGCCGAGGCAGATCTTAACCTTCATTGTTTTTGAGCATCCTCAGTGTGGTTCACATGCAGCCTGGACACGGTCCTCCTTGTCCTTGCTGATGCTTACAGAGCTCTGCGAGAGTGTGCTAGAGGGGCTGCTGCCTATGATACCCACCCAGGACCACCCAGAGCTGAGACCACTCTGTCTAGTCTGCTCACACTGCTGGAGTCCCTCCGGAGGCTGTGCCTGAGGTGGCATTTTGTCTGAGTGGTGAGGGAGCCCCCAGGCTGTGTTTCTGTGTTGTTCTTTATTTCATGATCCAGAGCAGTGAGACTTACAAGATTTTTAGCTCTTCCAATTTTATTTGCTGTCCCTCTCCTCCTAGAATCCCGTTGGGAGTCCAGGGGGTGCCATCACATGTCCAAGTGATGTTTGCTGGGCTCTCCCTCAGGAGCTCCATCCCAGGAGGCCAGTCCATACTCAAGTGCTGCAGGCCAGCCCTGGGCTTCAGTGCGCCCCCAGAATCTCTGCAGTAACCTTACGAAGCAGGCACTCTTTCTGTCTCCAGATGAGAAAGCTGAAGCCCAGAGCTGTGAACTAATTTATGCAGGTTGCTGCTCAAATTAGCATCAGAACCATCAGATCAGTACCTTTTCTATACTCCTGAAGCTCTCTCTTTCTTTTTTTATCCAATTTTTTTTTTCTTCTTCAAATGAATTTTCTTAAGAAACCAAACATGTAAAACAAAGACAGCTGAAACAGCTTTAGAGGAAAACAAAGTGAACAGGAGGGTTTCTACAGTTTAACCACCTTTTCCCCAAAGATGACTGGGCCCTAAGTTTTGCAGTGGGTGACCTCGAATGTGTCAGAGTAAAACTTAGCTCCGTCAGTTTTTCAATGGCTGATTTTTGATGGCTAGACTTTTCTCCTGAAGTACCTCTGAGTGGACTCAAGCCACAACCATCTGCACCACCCAGGGACTTTTGTCTGAGGAGGGGTGTACCAAGTCCAGCTGCTGGATGACCCAGTCTCACCCAGGATGCAGAGGGACTCCTGCTTACTTCACGAAGGATATTTCCCATCCACAAGGGATTCAAGTTCATCTCCATATGGACCAGGAAGAAGCCTAGTTTTATCTGCTAGTGGGTTGTTTTTTCTCTCTCTCTTTCTGTGACTTCTTGAGGGCTTGACTTACATCTCCACCCTCTTTGTGTTTAATCTTTCCCTCATCCCACCCTCCCAGCTTGCTCCTTTAGCTGAGACACTTTCATCCTGGCAGGTGACCACCAGAAGACCTGATGGGGAGGTAAAATGAGAGAAAACAACAATCAGAGGCCGCTCCTTGGAAACCCTATACAGGTTGCTTTGAGTAGGAACCGACTTTAAGGCACTTATCAACAACAACAAAAAAGACTGCTTTAGGTGGTGTATGTTAGATCTCATTCACATTCCTTCTGAATTTCAGGTTTTCCATTCAAGCTCATGAATGCCACACCCAGGGCATTCCAGCTGAGCTCTCTGTAGCCAAGCCAGAGTTTGTAGACAGCTGGGAAAAAATGTGCTGAAGAGGCAAGACCTCCCTGCTGTTATCCTGTGGGGACTCACCCCAACAGCCTCAGCTTGGCCCAGCATCACCGGGTGCTGAGCAGGTCTGCTATGTGTGGTGGAAAATGTGAGGTGAGCTGCAACAGAAGTCTAACTGCTCTCTTAACTCCCTCCCGGGAATAAGCATGACTGCAGAATGAATAAGCAGCAAATGGAGATGTGTACAGGCCATTTAGAATGACTCATGAGAACTCCACCTGATAAATGAATGTCTCAAACCTTCCTGGATATGCGTTAATTGATGCTCAACTCTAGAAAACCCTCCTCAAATGCCACAAACCACAAGTTCTAGGCTTTATGTTTTCCAAGTAGAGAAAAACAAGGCAATAGCAGGGGAGGGGCATCCAGAATGAGGATTAGCAATACCTGCATGTTTCAGGTGCATATTCTGGATTAAAATGGTTCTTTGCTTTTCCTGATGCTGTATACACCATGACCTGGCATCTCCCCTGTATATTCCCCTGGCCATCTCTTGATGGTCTTGATATGTAAGCATAAGTTTAATTTGCAGTTTGTAATTTTAGAAGCACCTTCCCATGTGTATCAGATAAGAGTCAGTACAGATATAACAGAAACCCACTTGAGTACTATAAGTAAAAACGGATTTCATATTTGGAATTAGGTGCTTATAACATATTTGGAATGACTGCACATCCAGGTATGACTCCCAGAGCTTCATCCCAGAATGGTCCTGCCCAGAAAACATTCACTTCTGTCACAATTAGGAGGCTACTGCCAGAAATTTGGACTCCAAGAATACGGTACCTTTGTAATAAGTTGGAGTCAGTACTTTGGAGCCAGAGCCAGGTGACTCCAGCTTCAGTCTGTACTAACAATATATCTGCCTCTCTCCCTTCCAAACTTTCTAAATTCAAGTCCTGTACAAGAGCATCAGATTGATGAAATGCAAAACCACATCATCTGGAAACATAGCTGCAAAGGATCCTGGAAGCTGTAGGGTTTTGCTTTCTAGTCTCTGCAGTATAGGAAGGCATTCTAGAAAATCAGAAAAGACATGTGTATCTGCCATCCTGTCCAGTATCTCATTATATTCAGAGGAAATCTAAAAAGTGACAGGAGAGGTGTTAACATCATTTAACACAAGGAAAAGGGTGTGATTATGGGGCTACAAGAAAATAACAGGGAGCTGGTGGACAGGTCAGGAACTGTCTCTCAGAACAAGTACAGTTTGTGTTGAGGTCTGAAGAATACTAGGAGTTAAGCCAGATGATGGGCTGAGCAGGAACACTATTCCAGGCAAGAAGAATAGCATGTTTGTTTATACAGCCTCTAAGACTGGACAGAACTTGATAACAACATAGGACTGAAGGGATATGGGGAAATGGCTGTAGGACCAGGGAAGAAAGGTGAAAGGCAACAGGGACAGCAGGCAAGCTTTCTCCTAAAAGCAATGGGAAGCCATTTAAGGACTAGGGAGGGAGATGACTGGGGAGGGAGTGTAGGACATGGTCATATTTACATTTGACAAGATCCCTCTGGCTATATATACTGTGTCTCCTGATACCATCTCTGTGTTTGCTCACCACAGTCTACCATTTGCCACCAAACCACCAATCTTCTGTATTACTAAAGGGGTTGTACTTTTGCATCATTTCCCTTGGTTCAGTCCAAGCAATGGGAAAAGAAAAAAGGAAAAGAAAAGAAATTCTAAAAGCAAGATTAAAGTTTTTGTTTGTTGTTGCATTTGTACAAATCCAAGCCCCTGGGGGAAACAATTTCCCTTCTAGCTGCTTTTGATTGTTAGCAAGGCTTTTGGAGTGAGCTGTTTGAGAATGCTTCTGTCTATTGTTCACTGAGTGGAGAGCAATAAGGTGTGGAAATGAATCAGTGGGCGAGGTTTCTGATGGAACTTCTGGTTCTCTAGAACTTGGCTGGTTCCTGAGCAGCCATGGCTCTTTCTCAGTGGCAAAGATTTTCTTCAGTCCGGCAGAGGTTAGGTTTTCTCTCACTGGGGCTTGGGAACATATGGGGAAGGCCACTCTTAAAGAGATCAAAGATCAGAAATGTTAAGTACTCCAAAGTGGGGACAAGTCTCCAAAAGAGTCAGTCTCAGGATTATGTTTCCTCCTGAAGCCTTTCTTCACTGAGGAACTCAACTCTTCCAGGCCTATCCCCTGCAAGTGTGAAGGAAGTCCCTAGTATGCACTTCACCCAGCTGGAGACCTGGTCTTTGAATCCTAGCTTCCTGATCAGGTTGTGAGTTCCTTGTAAGAAGAGCTCCTAATTTTTATCTGGCTTTGCATTCCTTTTCAGCACCAATCTTGGTAGGTCTGAACTCAATATATAGGCATACCTTGTTTCATTGCATATCATTTTAGAATACATGGCAGAGATTTTGTTTTTTGCAAATTGGAAGTTTTGTGGCTATCTAAGATACGAATCGGGCTGCAGACCGCAATGCCAGCAGTTCAAAACTACCAGCTGCTCCGCGGAAGAAAGATGAGGCTTTCTGCTCCCATAAAGATTTATAGCCTCGGAAACCTTGTTCAGGGTCGCTGTGGGTTGGAACCGACTCGATGGCACTCAACAACAACAACAACAAGGTGAGCCTGACCCAAATCATAGTATTTTCAATAACCACATATGCACGTGAAAGCTGGACAGTGAATAAGAAAGAACGTAAAAGAATTGATGCTTTTGAGTTATGGTATTGGAGGAGAATACTGAAAGTGCCATGGGCTGCCAAAAGAACCAATAGATCCATTTTGGAAGAAGTGCAGCCAAAGTGCTCCTTGGAGGCCAAGATGCCCAAACTTTGGCTCTCATACTAAAGACATATTGTCAGGAGGGACCAATCACTGGGAAAGGATATCATGTTTGGTAATGTGGAGGGTCAGAGAAAAAGAGGAAGACCCCCAAAGAGATGGATTGGCCAAGTGGCAGTATCGATGGACTCATGTGTGGCAACAGTAGTGAGGTTGGCCCAGGATCGGGCGGTGTTTCGTTCGGCTGTGCATAATAAGGTCGCTATGTGTAGGTACCATCTCGATGGCACCTAACAACAACAACAGCCCTGTGTCGATCAAGTCTCTCAGCACCGTTTTTCTAACAGCACAGGCTCACTCAGTGTCTGTGTCACATTTCGGTGATTTTCACAGTATTTCAAACTTTTCCATAGTGCTTTTGCACACTCTCTCACTGCCACCGAGTCAAGTCTGACTTACAGACACCCTATAGGACATGTTGTTTGTTGTTGTTAAGTGCCGTCAAGTCAGTTCTGACTCACAGCAACCCTATTTAGGGTTTCCGAGGAGTGACTGGTGAGTTCAAACCACTGACCTTGAGGTTCAAACCGAACTTATGGTCGACTGCTTATACCTACAGCACCATACAGAATGTTTCATAGGTATCTAAGGCTAAATCCACACAGAAATAGACAGCCTCATCATCTTCCCAAAGAGTGGCTGGCGGATCTAAATAGACAACCTTAGTGGTTAGCAGTCCAGTGCTTAGCTCATTGCACTACCAGGGCTCTTTTTCATAGACTGCTTAGTTTAGACATAACTTTTATTTGCACTGTGAAACCAAAACAATGTGTGTGACTCACTTTATAGCAATATTAGTTTTATTGTGATGGTTCGGAGCTCGCAATAGCTGAGCCTGCGCCCCCAAATTCCGAGATTCTTCACTTTTTTGGGTCATGGATGCCATGGAATGGGGCCGTGGATCTCGGATTAAGAATTCCTATTGAAGTTAAATCCCCATAGGACTTCTCAGCAATGAATCTCTTTCTGATCCTCCTGAATATTCTCTGGGGGTTGTCCACTGACCCTGGGACCAGTGATCAGACACAGGAACTGTGCCCTGTGATGTTTCTCCTGGGGCAGTGAATGTAAACAGCTGTAGTCTTGTGGGCAGAGGTAACTTCCTCTACTTGCAGAGGTATACAGAGCCGTACCTGGTTTGCTGATGCACTTTGGGATTGAGTGTTGAAAGCCCCTTTAAATGAGTAGTTCCAAGATATTGATGCCTATTGCTTGCCTTTGTGTCTCTTTCATTGGCTTCCCAGAAGAGTTGCTAAGGTAGGGAGCTCTAAAGATACACTTTGGCTCAAGGTTTGGCTGCCTTTTGAAAGTACTGTTACCTTCCTGGGGAGAGACTTGAATTGTGGGGAAATGGGTGGCTCTTTTTATGAGAATTTAAGGTGTGTTGGATTTGACCTCTGAAGCTAATTTCTTTGCTTAATTAGAGCCAACCTTGGTCATTTCTACTTCTGCATCTATTTGTCAAATGGGAATAGAAACTAGATAATTATTTCCGTTTCTATCGAGGAGATTCTGAAAGAAAAAATACACCAAGAAGTTAAAGCATTACACATTTTTTTCCCTTAAAAATAAAGAGAGAATACTAAACTTTATAAAGTGAATGATTAATGAAGTAAAATGTTATGAACAAGGCATTGTCTCAATAAATGTTTCGATTTTTAGCACGACTCTTCTGTATGTGTGTGTGTTTATAAAGCTCATCAGCTTCCTGAGCACACACAACCTACTCCTGGCCAAGAAGGTCTTTTCCTGTGCTTTTGTGCATCCTGAAGCTGTCTCCACAGTGTGTTGGTCAGGAAGCTGGTGACGCATGGGGGCCTTTATAGCAGATTCCTGAGTCAG
>NW_006408612.1:2544271-2573446 GCF_000296735.1 Chrysochloris asiatica
CACACACACACACACGTGAGTCACTCCTGCAAGCTCTAAAACAGGCAATGGTCTGGATTCCAGAGATATACGCCTAGGGCATGGCAGAAGGTGGCCTCATGCCTGTTAACCAGGTACATTCCTGGGCAGCCCCTCCTGTGGCTTAGTAATAACTGAAGCTGTGTCCTCAGCTCCCAACCCCAGGCCCAGCCTCATCTCTCTCTCTTTAAGGAATACACTGAAGGCAGCAGCAATGAAGGGCACTTGATATGAAAGCACCAGCTGGCCGCTTGGCTGCTTGTGGGGGTTACCTGTTCCAGGCACCTCTCCAAACCCACTGTGAGTGATGCTGGATTGGGCATATGAGTTCGCTGGTGTATTGTGGCATGACCAGGTTAATCATAGTGCTGATCTTTCATCTTAATGACAGCTGTGATTTGGTTTGGGATCCATTCAGTTCTATTTACAAGCAGAGGACTGAACTAGATGTTAGGAGACCTGGGTTCAGAATTGACTCTGACACTAACTAGTTTTGTTACCATAATTAATCATGTAAGTTCTCTGACCTCGGTTTCCTCATCTTTAAAATGAAGGTGTTGGACTTGATCAGGACTGGCAAGCATATAGCTCATGTACCACCCACTTTACCCCGCTCTCACAGTATAGGATGCCTCTTACTGCTCACAACACTCTCTTCCTCTGAGCCCAGATGTGAGGTATAGTTTTTCTCAGCTAGCCCCCAAAGGGCACCATGACCAATTGATGGAGTTAGCATTGAAATGAGAACTATTTGCCATATTTAGCCTAAAGGCTAAACTGGTGGTGTGGATCATAACCAATTATGGATACCATTGCAAAGAGTGAGAATTCCAGAGCAGCTAATAATGCTCCTGTGCTTCTGATAACATGTTCACAGTATGTGAGATGGAGTCTCATCATTCATACTTTTAAGAAGCATTCTGGCTGTACCTCCAAGATAGATTGGTTCATTCTTTTGGCAGTCCATAGTACATCTGATACTAATTCACAGCACCACAATTCAAACGCACTAATTATTCTCTGGCCTTCCTTATTCATTGTCCAACATACATATGAAGCAATTGAGAAAAAATCATGATTTGGGTTAGGCTCATCTTAGTCCTCAAAATGACATCTTTGCGTTTTTACCCTCTTTAAAGAGGTCTTTTGCAACAAATTTACCTAATGCAATACATCTTTTGGTTTCTTGACTGTTACTTTCATTGGTGTTGATTATGCATCCAAACAAATTTCAATCTTTTCTCCATTTTGTGATGTTGTTTCTGGGTCCAGTTGTGAGGATTTTTTTTCTTTATGTTGAAGTGTTATGCATATCGAAGGCTGTAGTCTTTGATCTTCATCAATAAGCATTTCAAGACCTCTTTGTTTTAGCAAGCAAGGTTGTGTCATCTAAGTTTCTCAGGTTGTTGCTGAATCTTCCTCCAATCCTGATGTTGTGTTCTTCTTCATATAATCCAACTTCTTGGATTATTTGCTCAGCATGCAAAAGTAAGTAAATATGGTGAAAGGATACAACCCTGACACATTTGTTTCCTGATTTTAAACCATCCAGTATTCTGTTTGAATGACTGCCTCATGGTCTATGTACAGGTTCTTCATGAGCTCAATTAAGTGTTCTGGAAGTCCCTTTCTTTGCAATGTATAGTCAATAATGCAGGTGAACATCTTTCTCCTATTTTCTGCTTTCAGCCAAGATTAATCTGATGTTAGCAATGGTGTCCCTTGTTCCATATCCTCTTCTGATTCTGGTTTGGATTTCTGGCAGTTCCCTGTTAATATACTGCTGCAACCATTTTTGTATTATCTTCAGCAAAATTTTGCTTAAGTGCTCAATAATTTCTACATTCTGTTGAATTACCTCTCTTTGAAATGAGCACAAATATGAATCTCTTCCATTTGATTGGCCAAGTAGCTGTCGTCCAAGTTTCTTGGCATATATGAGTGAGTACTGCATCTGTTTGTCTAAACATTTTAATTGACATTCTGTCAATTTCTGGTGCCTCCCCTTGCCCCCCAAGCATTCAATGCAGCTTGGGCTTCTTCCTTCAATACCTTGGGTTCTCGATCATAAGATACCTCTTGAATGGAGTTATGTTAACCACTTCTTTTAGTATAGTAATTGTATGTATTGTTTCTATCTTTTTTTTGATGCTTCCTGTGTCTTTCAATATTTTGCCCATTGTTGTTGTTGTTGTTATGTGCCGTGGAGTCGGTTCCGACTCATAGTGACCCTGCACAGGGTTTCCAAGGCTGTTAATCTTTACGGGAGCAGAACGCCTCATCTTTCTCCCGCTGGTAGTTTCGAACTGCTGACCTTACGGTTCGCAGCCCGATTCGTAACCACTACGCTACCAGAGCTCCTTAGAATCCCACAATATTGCAATTCGAGGCTTGGGTTTTTTTCTTCTTTCTTTCCATTTGAGAAATGCCTACCATTTTGGTTTTTTAAACTCTAGGACTTTGAACATTTCATATAATGCTTTACGTTGTCTTTTGAAATGATCTGTTTACTTCTTTTATTTAATCATTTCTCCCAGTTGCTTTAGCTTTTCTACGTTCACAAGCAAGTTTCAGAGTCTCTCCTGCCATTCATTTTGGTCTTTTCTTTCTTTCCTATTTTTTTTTTTTTTTTAATGCCTTTTTGGGTTCTTCCTGTTTGATGTCCTTGCTACAATACCACAGCTTTAATGGTCTTCAGTCAGTAGTATCCAATGCATTAAATCTATTCTTGAGATGGTCTCTAAATTCAGGTAGCATAGACTCAAGGCTATACTTTGGTTATCATGGACTTATTTAAATTTTCTTCAGCTTCTACTTGAACTTGCATTTGAGCAATTGATGATGTATTCCCTCGGCCTTGTGCTGACTCATGACATTGAGCCTCTTCACTGTCTCTTTCCACAGATGCAGTCAATCTGATTACTGTGTGTTCTATCTGATTTTTGCTTCATTTTTGGGCTGATTGTCTCCCTTTGTTGTTGTTGTTAAGTGCTGTCCAGTCAGTTCCGACTCATTGTGACCGCGTATAGGGTTTCCAAGGCTATAAATCTATGGGAGCAAAAAGGTTCATCCTTCTACTATGGAGCAGCTGGTGGGCTCAAACCACCAACTTTGTGGTTCAAAGTCCAGTGTTTATCCTATTGAGCCACCAAGCTCCCCTATGTATTCTGTCTGATGAGGTCCACCTATATAGTTGCTGTTTGTGTTGTTGAAAAGGTACTGGTAATGAATAAGTTATTTGTATTACAAAATCCTGTCATGTGATCTCCAGTGTCATTTCTATAACTGAGTCTGTATTTCCCAGCTGCTGTTCCCTTTTCATTTCTAACTTTCCCATTCTCATCATCAGTGATCATCAGTGCATCTTTTCCCCCTCCATTATGTTGGCTTTTGGACACACACTTTATTGTGCTCAATTGTTTACACATTCAGTTCCAAAGCCAGACATGTTTATTCATCTTTTTAATCCTCAATACTTAGCATAGGGCCTAGCATAGAGTAGGCAATCAACAAATATTTCATCTTTAAAACATGAACACTACTTCTACTTTAAAAACAAAACAAAACTTGACCGCTACTTTAAAAAAAACAGAAAACTTTTTACTATGAATTGGGTGAAGGTTTACACCCAATAATAATAGAAGATTATCAATTTTACATTCAACAATTCAAAACATTTTGTTTCATCTCATTGATCACAATCCTTCAATGCAACATCGCTTTTACCACTTTTCCCTGTATTTCCTGTTTCCATTTCTTTTTCTTTCCTAATCCTTCTGAACTTTGTCCTTGGGTAAATGCTGCCCTCTTGATCTCCACTAGTTGACTGTTCTAAGGCATGCATACTTCACTAGTGCTATTGTTCACCATATAAACCTGTTCTGTTTGCCTGAAAATTGAATCACAGGGGAGAGTTCAGTTCCAGAGCTGAAGTGTAACTAAAGGTCATAGTTTCAGGGCTTCTATCAGTGCCTTTTTGATTTTGAGTTTTGTTATACTTTTTCTACCACTCTAGCTGGGATCATGTAATGTAATCCCTTTCAGAGCACTTGGTAGTTGTGGTGGTGGTAGTGGTGGTATGCTGTGGAATCGGTTCTGACTCATTGAGACTCTGCACAGGGTTTCGAGGTTGTCAATCTAGTTCTTCTGGACTTTAAGGTCATAGAAACTGATGTTCTCATGGACTAATTGCTTCCATATATCTTTGATTTTCTTTACTTCTTTTTCCTCCAGACAGAGAGAGACCAATAGTTGCACCTTAAGTGGCCATTCACAAGTTTTTAAGACCCCAGTTGCTACTCATCAAAGTTATATATAGAACATTGTCTTTGTAGACTGTGTTATGCCAATTAACCTTAGCGTCCCCTGAGACTATATAGTCCTGAGCTCCCATGCCCAGCAATTCAATTAAAGTGTTTGGCTGTATCTCAGAAGTTTTCATGACTTTGACCCCTGTATTGTTGTTGTTGTTAAGTGTTGTCGAGTCAGTTCTGACTCATAGTGACCCTGTATACGATTTCTGAGGAACAGCTGGTGAGCTTGAACAGCCAACCTTGGATTCGAGCCAACTTTCCAGTCCAGCACATTAACCCACAGTGTCACATCAGGACTCCTGCCCTACATACATGAATGTGCATGCTCCTCCATATTCATAGATATATTTGTAGCAAAGGTAAATGCCCAGTACAAGTATCCTCTGTCAAACCTATATATAAGTATCCTCTGTCAAACATATATATATATATTTGTAAGTATACTCTTACTCTTCCTGACACACCTATTCTGCCTGTGTGTCTATTCAATTGTACATTGCCTTTCACCCAAGTAACACATGTACTGATTTCTTTCTAAGTTTAAAGCAATCTGTTCTACAATGAAACCTACTTGACTTCTCTCCGTTTGTAAGTTCTGTAACTACTAGTTCCTCTTTTTACTTTCTAATTGTCTTCATTACAGATCGATAGCACTAGTTCCCTATTTTTCCTCTAGTAGATTGGGTTTACTTTGGATACTTCTATATCTGGGTTGACTTCTGAGAGATGTTGTCAGTATGTATGTTAATCTCAGGTTGTTGTATATTGTTGTTGGTTCTCTGTCCAAAGAAATCCCTTTAGTGTTTCTTGGAAGGTTGGTCTGGTTTTTACAAACTCCTTTAATTATCTGGACATGTCCTAATTTCACCATAGTATTTGAAAAACAATTTTACTGAGTATCTAATTCTTGGTTGGCAATTTTTTTTCTTTCAGAGTTTTATATTCGTCATTCCATTGCCTCTTGTTGCCTGGTTTCTGCTGATAAATCAGTTTAGTCTTACCAGCTCTCCTTTGTAGGTAACTTTTTTTTTTTCTGAGCTGCTCTCAAGATTCATTCCATATCTTTGGTTTTGGAGAATTTGATTATGGTAATAATTAAATATCTTGGTGATTTTCTTTTGGGGTCTATCCTGTTTGAGTAGTTTTAAGCTTCTTTAATGCTTATCTTCACACCTTTCATGATGTTAGAAAACTTTCTTTCAATAACTCTTCAACATTTTCCTTTCTACTTTTTTTGGGGGGGCGGATGGCAGAGGGTGGTGGTGGTGGTGGTGGGAATCGCTTCCTGTTCTGGAATTCCAATTACCCATAATTTATTCCTATTGATGGTGTACCACATAATTCTTAGACCTTCTTGTTGTTTCTCTGATTGTTTTCTTCTGATTAGTGTCGACAGATTTACCTTCAGCTCACTAATTTGGCCTTCCACTGATTCAATCCTCCTTTGATCTGTTTCTGAAATCCTAGCATGAAACTTCTGTATTTCTTTTTGCCACTTTTGTATGGTTTCTAATTTTTTATTTAGTTTGTCAGTTTGTTCTTACAGTGTTCTCCTGAATTCTTTAAAACTTTTGTCAGTGCTTTCCTTGATTTCATCTGAAACTTCTCAAGTTTTCTCTCAATCTATTGAAGGTACCTAGATATCATTCTTTTGCATTCCTTGTCAGGTCATTTTAATACCATTTCTTTCTAGAAAAGTCTTCTAGCTCTGCATTTTGGTCACTTGTTTGAGACATTGTCTTGTTTTGTTTCTTCATGTGAACTCAAATTGTGTGTTTTCTCTGAGACATTATGGTCATCTTGTATTTGTATTTAATTTGATGACTGTATGTTGGTATGTTCTCAGGCATTCATCGCTTGTCTGTTATAAAGAATGTGAGTGTGTGCAAAGTTCTGTGTTCACTGTTTGAGTAGTACAGTTGAGGGTGGGTTTGGCTGCTGTTGGCTGCTGCCTACTGATGATCAGGTGATATAGGAATGGGTAGTGGCCCTTGCTCAGTAAGCGGTATGGGTGCAGCTGGGCTGTATGAGCACTGTCTCTGGGCTGGTGGGACAAAAACCAAACCAAACCAAAACAATAAAGAAAACAAGCAGGGGGAAAGCAGGAAAGGAATAACAAGAAAAAATAATTAAGTAATGAAAAAGTAAAATAAAATAAAAATAAGAGAAGAGAAAAAAGAAAGAAAGAAATACAATAAGCAAAACCAGGGAGAGGAAAAAAGAAAAGAGAAAGAGGATAGTAAAGGGAAAGAAAAACTACCAAAAAAGGTAAAAAAAAGAGAAAGAAGAAGGGAATGGGAAAAAGAGAAGAAAAACATAAGAAAAGAAAGAAAAGGAAAAGCAGAGAAAGAAAGGATAAAAAACAAGAGAAGGGAAAGAAAAGAAAAGCAAAGAAAGAAAAGAGCAAAGTGGGGCAGGGGCAGGACCCCAAGAGGAGGCAACTGTGGAGGGTAGGGTACCTCATATGGGTTGATGCCCTCTGCCTGTCAAAGAGGGGTGAGGAGGTAAGACTCCTGGTCTTAGATGGAGTTCCTGTGGTCTAGATATTGTCTGGGATTTGATCTGGAAGTAGTTTGTGCTGACTCAGAAGATGGCTGAGGTCAGGAAGCTTCGTTCTTTCAGTCCCAGAGGACAACTGGGGGCAGGGTGACTGGCTATGGAAGGAGCTCCTGGTCTCCCAGGTGTGACTGGGACCTGACACTTCACGTTTTGCTGGTCTGATGAAGCAGAGTTCAGGCTCCTCTAGATGAGAGAAAGGTGCACTCAGTATGGCTCTGACCTCAGGTGGAGCAGGGGCTGTGTAGGGCAGGGGGATGTCACTGGCCAACAGGTGGGTGAGGGTGGGTACCGGCCACCAGAAGGGTGTGAGGAACAATGCCAGCTACCAGAGTGCATTTGTGTTGTCAGGCCACTGTCTTGATGGAATGCTGCTTGCAAAAACTCAAAACGGCTGTTGCATTGGGCCAGCTGAGAGTTCACCTGGGTGTCTCCTCTCTCGTCACTTATGTTTAGCTTCCTCTCCAAGTGGGTATTCAGTCCACTTTTCTACCCTTTCCTCTGAATCTTAGGGTTCCAGGATTATCATTCGTATCTGTTGTGTTTGCTCTCACATGTGTTTGGTATAGAGGGTCTGTGTAGTGTGTCTGCCTAGTCTGCCATCTTGCCAGAAGTCCCCACCACTCCCTTTTTTATAGGCTGATCTTTAGGCCCACATGTGTATTTTGAGAGACAGAATGAAATTCCCAATAAGCTCTTTTATAAAAGGGAAGAATGGCTCTTGTAATCATTTTCGACATCAATATGACATTCAGATGAATGTGTCAGTGGTTTGGTAATAATTGCTTTCCTTTGTTTCCATTTTTAATAATTATTAAATGACCTTTAAGAGACAAAATCAAATCGTATTCTCCTGCACAGTATTGCTTTTCCCTTTCTCTTTAATTTCCCTGGCCTTGTGAAAGAAAGATTCATTCTAGGTCCCATCATTATATTCTGTAAGAGCCCTGATCCCCTGAACAAATCTTAATCCTAAAAGGACTTCTTACTTCAGCCTTGTGACACATTAAGACTATGTGTCGAGACTGAAGATTATCCACTATCTTCTCTCTGTATGCATTCCTGCCACCCTGTGCCCCCACTTCTTTTGATAGCAATGGCTTGGTTTCGAAGTCTTTGGTTCCAATAACTATAAAGGACCATTTTGATTCAAGGACGGGTATTGGCCACCACCACTTGATGTTGATAAACTTCCAAAGCATTTACAAGGTGAGGGTCAGTCTCCATTTAAATGAAATTACAAATGCTTTGGCAGCCATCTTTAACCAAAGATGAAAACATTTTGGTACTTTCTTTGTTATTATCTGTTGTGGGCTACAGCTTGCAGCAGATGCAAATAGTCCGCTAAAGTGGTGAACTCAATGGCAGGTAAGTGCTGGTAACTGCAAATTCTTGATCGCTCTACGAGGCTGCAGCCTTCTTTTCAGTCTCCAGGTATAGCAGGCTGGAATGGACTGGGCCAGGGAGCTTGTAAGCACAGATAGTGGCCAGGTCTGCTGTGGGAAGCTGTGGGCAAAGGGAAAAGCAGAGTAAGAAATGTACAAGCCAGGAAGACCTCAGTTGAGGTTGCTGAAGTTGTCTAAGAGGAGTACTGCTCCTGCTTTCAGCGAGACGTTGGTATCACAGGATGCTACTAACACCATCCACAGGGTCCACTTGCCCAGCATGGCTGCTCTGGTCAGTTCACAACACCAGCTGATTGAGTGAACTCTCAGATAGCTAGATCTCCTTCTGCTATTAATCCTGAAATCTATTATCAATGCATCTTGACTGCATATTTAGTCAGTCTCAAAATGCAGAAATTGGTAAAAAATTTTCAATTTCTTCATCTTTGTCATTAGGGATCGGTGTGTAAATTGGAATAATAGTTGTATTAACTGGTTTTCCTCAGAGACATATGGATACTATTCTATCACTGACAATGTTATAGATCTTAAAGAGTTATATGTGATAATGACTGCCACTTCCTTTATGTAGTAGAACATACGATTGATTCAAAAGAGTCAATACCAATCCATTTCAGCTCAAGCATTCCATTTTATTTTTAATAATTTCCAGTTTTCCTGAATTCATACTACAAATAGGAATCTGTTGGCATCCAGATGGCAGATATCGCTGGACCAGTTGGCTAAAGCTCTGGTGGCCAGAACATTAGGTTGAGAGAATCAGTAGACCTGGTTCTTGTTTTTGTTTCTAGTTTTGACCCCAAGATCACACATCATTTTGATGGAATTCTTTCTTTCTTTTTTTTTTTAATTATTTCTTTTTTAGCATTAGTTTCCTCATGCATAGACTGGGATTATCACAATCTCTTGAGCTTGTTACTTCACCATCTTTTAAGGCAGATGAAATGGTAATAAAGGTGTTAAGATGAAAGTATTACATGTTGTTTCATTTTTATAACCCAAATGCTTCCTCAAATATTCAAATAATGTGAGATAAAATTTCAAATCTGATTCTTCTGGAGATTTTGTAAAGATTTTATGAAATAGCATGCACAATAGCACCTACTATGCTGCCTGGTAGGCGTGCAGTTGGTGCTTGTTGCAATATTTTAATGGTGACTCGTGCAGCAAGAACTCTCAAAAGTAGTTCTATGTGGTTAGGTGTGTGGTGCTTATCCTACAGCACCACATCGGGACTCTCATAGACGGGTAGTTTATGACATTCTAAAGTGTGTGCCTGCCCAGCTGATGACCTTTAGGTCATGACCTTGTCTCTAACTTCTCTTCCGGCCTTGTTATGGTAAGTACAGAAGAGGTGAAGGCACTGGCATTTTGCCTCTAGGAAGAATTCTGATTAAGGATAAACATATTCTAAGATGCCATGAAGCTGAAGTCACATGAATGCTAAGTGATTTCTTGGCATCAGAAATCAATCTCTTTCATGTCAGTCCTAAAAAAATAAACACTTTTTACCTTCTTCAGAACTGGGAATAGCCAGGGAGGCTTAGCTGTTACAGCAAAAGCTTTTAAAATAATTACTTCTAGAACACGATAATATTAATGATTAGCTTTGTGTGAAAATGGAAGAGATAAGTAGTTAAATACTGGGAATAATAAACCTCGGAAGTGTCATTGTGTAATACGTTTGCCCTTTAAAAGTATCGTTTTTCAATGATTTTGCTCATAGTGAAATGTTCAGAAAGAAAAATCCCTCACTAAAGAATCCCTTTTTAGATGATGAAGGTAAACTTCTTAAAATGATCTTTGATTTTCATACATTAGAGTCAAATCCCTTCAAAACAACAGTTCTTTTCTTCTTTTTTTACATTTTTAAGTACTGACACTCTCCTTTATGGACTGCCTTTGGATAGAGCGATCCTTGGTTGTGCTGTGGTTAAAGTGCTTGACTGCTAACCAAAAGGTCAGTCGCTTAAACTCAGCAGCTTCTCTGCATGAGAAAGATGGTGGCAGCAGACTCGGAAACCCTGAGGGCAGCTCTCCTCTGTCCTCTAGAGCTGCTTGGATTCAGGAGTGACTTGTATGTACCAGTCACTATGCATACACAATCTTATCAACTGCAAACAACCCTGTGGAGTTAGTACACTTGATTTTTGTTGTTGTTAGGTGCTGCCAAGTCGGTAGCGACTCTGTATAGGATTTCCAAGGTTGTAAATCTTTGCAGTAGCAGAAAGTCTCATCTTTCTCCTGCCGAGTGGCTGATGGGTTTAAGAGACCAACCTTGTAGTTCACAGTCCAGTGTTTATCCTCCCAGAGCCACCCTGCTCCCTCACTCCATTTTAGATATGAAGAAACTGAGGTTTCGAAAATTTAACTAATTAATGAAGTAAATGCAACCAGTATGTGGCAAGCTGGCATTGAAAGCCAGGTCTGCCTGACTCCAGAACCAGTTTCCACAGCTCCATGAGCAAGAGAAGGCTGTCATAACTTGACTAATTACTGCAGGGCTCTGAATGTACCGCAGGCCAAGTAGCCCTGAAACTTCAAAAGTATGTGTTGTAATAAGTGTGCATGTGTACACGTGTGCAAGTACATGTGTGTATATAAAACAGAGATAAATGAGGTGGGGGAAATGGAATCTGGTAGACTTTATAAAATATGACCCTATTTGAAAAGTGGATTCTGGCAGTGACTGACCTCTGCCTGGCACAGATCAGCCCGCAGAGGGTGGAGGCAGCTGGCCGCCCCAGCTGGCCTCAGGGAGGCCCCTGAGAAGAGCAAACCTCTGTCAGTTGGGAATGTCCGTTTTGTAACTAAATTAAGGGCAAAGGGAGCTGTATGGAAAATACTGCTTAATGGCTCAGAATTTAAACTTCACACCACTGCTTCCTGCCTTGGATTGAAGTGGAAACTAGTTTAATAAAAATCAGAATTTTGTTTCTTCTTAAGAAACATTATTAGAGTAAAAATTCAAAGACATGGATAATTCTAGTTCATTTTTTATATTTTAAAAATACTTTTTCATATTTGCATTGTTGTTGTTAAGTGTCATTGAGTCAGTTTCAACTCATAGTTTCCAAGGAGCAGCTGGTGAACTTGAACTGCTGACCTCGTGGTTCAAACTGTCCTTGCAGTCCAGTGTGTTAGCCAGAAGAGCCACACCAGGACTCCATTTGTTATTAGGTCTCTGGTTTCCTGTTCCTTTCTGGAGAGGTTCCTCAGACATATATACATATATGTTCTTTTTTAAAAAATCTGGTCTTTATGTCATTTACATTTTTGAAGTGTCTAAGTGTGTTGTTTCAAAGAATGTTTCTCAATTTGGATCTAACTGAACATTTTCTCATGATTAAGTCCCTGAACCTCTGTTGATAAGAGTTAAGCTGCTATTTTAAATATTATATTTACATGAATAATTAAAAAGCAAAGATATAGTCTGTCTGACCCAAGCCTGGTATTTTCAACAGCCTCATATGCATGAGAAAGTTGGACAATGAATAAGGGAGACCATAGAACAAATGATGCATTTGATTATGGTGTTGAAAAAGAATATCAAAAGTACCATGGACTGCCAGAAAAACAAGCAAATTTATGTTGGAAGAAGTACACCCGGAATGCTCCTTAGAAGCCAGGATGGCAAGACTTGGTCTCTCATATTCCGGTTATGTTATTGGAGGAGAATACTGAAAGTGCCATGGGCTGCCAAAAGAACCAATAGATCCGTTTTGGAAGAAGTGCAGCCAGAGTGCTCCTTGGAGGCCAAGATGGCCAAACTTCATCTCTCATACTTTGGACATATTGTCAAAAGGGACCAGTTGCTGGAGAAGGGCATCATGTTTGGTAAGGTGGAGGGTCAGAGAAAAAGAGGAAGACCCCCAATGAGATGGATTAGCCAAGTGGCAGCATGGATGGACTCAAGTGTGGCAACAGCAGTGAGGTTGGCCAGGATTGGGCAGTGTTTTGTTCTGCTGTGCATAAGGTCGTTCTGGGTAGGTACCGACTGGATGGCACCTAACAACAACAACAACAATCTGGAGGGATGAGTCCCTGTAGAAGGACATCATGCTTGGTAGAGTGGAGGGTCAACGAAGGAGAGGAAGACCCCCAATGAGATGGATTGATACAGTAGCAGCAGCAATGACTCACACATAACAATTGTGAAGAGAGTTCAGGAGTGGGCAGTGTTTCATTCTGTTGTGCACAAGGTCTCTGTGAGTCAGAACCAACTAGACAGCACCTAACAACAATAACAACAATATTCATATATAATATAAATGCATGATATGTAATTAAAGTAATGTAAGTACATTATTAGAAATTTTAAATAGTTTTAAAAGGCAAATTAACCAACGAATGATCTCTGCCCCACAGTAGCACTACTGACAGAGTTTTGTGTTCCCATTCAGGAAACCATTTGTGCATACCTACCTCCATGTTTATGTGCCCTTTTTATTTACATACAAGAGCTCTACGGCAGAAGGCACAGACCTGTGGCTCAAGAAAGGAAAATTCCCAGGTGAAATAGATCTGACCGATGTTCCCTGGTTTAGAGAAAACCTTTATGCTTTTCAGCTCCTTTGTGAGCAGCATGGGTAGGCTTGCATTGAGACGCAGCATTTTGATTATTAACACAGACCAAGGTCAGTGGAGGCAGTAGGTGTCTGGCATTGGCTTAGCTACTCAAAGATTTCCTTTATAGGACTGACTGGGCGCAAAAACAAAGGTGATTGATTAACTTCAGGGCAGCTTTTACAAGGTACAAAATTTCAGGCTGAAGTTGGGAATAATGGCTTCTGCTAAAGACAATAGTTTGCTTGCTGAAAGTGAAGAGGACTTGAAACATTTACTTATGAAGATCAAAGAGCACAGCCTTCGATATGGATTACATCTCGATGTCAAGAAAACAAAAATCCTCACCACTGGACCAATAAACAACATTCATATCAATGGAGAAAAGATTGAAGTTGTCAAGGACTTCATTCTTCTTGGATCAACTATCAACACTCACAGAAGCAGCAGTCAAGAGATCAGATGACATATTGCATTGGGCAAATCTGCTGCACAGGAACTTTTTAAAGTATTGAAGAGCAGAGATGTCAGCTTGAGGACTAAGGAGCGCCTGACCCAGGCCATGGTGTTTTCAATAACCTCATATGGATGCGAAAGCTGGACAGTGAATAAGGAAGATCATTGAAGAATTGATGCCTTTGAGTTGTGGTGTTGGAGGAGAATACTGAAAATGCCAAAAGAACCAATATATCTGTTTTGGAAGAAGTGAAGCCAGAGTGCTCCTTGGAGGCCAAGATGGCTAAGCTTCATCTCTCATACTTTGGACATATTGTCCGGAGGAAACAGTCGCTGGAGAAGGATGTCATGCTGGGTAAGGTAGAGGGTCAGAGAAAAAGAGGAAGACCCTCAACGAGATGGATTGGCCAGGTGGCATCATTGATGGACTCAAGTGTGGCAGCGGTAGTGAGGTTGGCCCAGGATCAGACATTGTTTTGTTCTGCTGTGTATGGGGTCGCTATGAGTGGGTTCCGACTCGATGGCACCTGACAACAACAACAAAGACAATAGTTAGGACCATTTATTTTATTCTTCTGTTTTCTTTATTTCTTTGTTAGGCTCTTTTGTTTTAAATTGGGGTACAAATTCACATCACATAAAACGGACTGTTAATGACCTTTAGTGGATTTACAGTGCTGTGTAACCGACCATTAACACTATTTAGTTCCAGAGCATTTTCATCACCTCAAAAGGCAATCTGTACCAGTCAGTCCTCAATCTCCACTCCTCCCAGCTCTAGGTAAGCATTCACCTGCATTCTGTCTTTATGCAATGTTCGTACACATGGAATCATATAACATGCACCTTTTGTGGATTTGTTCACTTTGTATCATGTTTTCAAAGTACATCTATGTTGTAGCATCTGTTAGTATTTCATTCCTTTTTATGGTGGAATAATATTTTATTGTAAGGTTGGACCACACTTTCTTTCTTTATTCATCTGTTAATGGTCCATATGGCGATAAACCTTGGATTGAAAGAACCCTCCTGTCTGGGATTTTCAAAACAAAACTCAGTGATCTGCTTCAGTCAGTGGCTTAGCATGCTCAATCTATGGTTTTAAAACCATCGTATCCCTGTGGGCGAAGAGCTGAAAGGTAAGCGATGGGATGACCTCTTGATCAAAAGAGTCCTTAAGGTTTGTTAGGGAGTCCCTGGGTGGTGTAAGGGAACAGGCACTCAGCTGCAAACAGAAAGGTTGGAGGTTTGAGTCCTCCTAAAGGTGTCTTGGAAGAAACCCTGGCAATCTGCTTCTAAAAAAAACCAAAAAACAGAGCCATTGAAAACGACATGGGGTACATAGCTCTATTCTGACACTCACGGACTCACCAGTCAAATGGATGGCAACTTTTTTTTTAAAGGTTGGTGACAACAGTGGTCCCTCTTCTTATCTCACCAAACTTTCCATTGCAGCTCCTCTTGAGGAATCAGCCCTGAGGCCTCCAAGTTGCTGGACTCAGTCAGGGTCAGGTGGACTCTTTTTCATAGGGGCAGCCCACCCACCATAGGAGAGTGCTGGTCACCTAGTCCCATCAACAACACTTCCTGTCTGTTTATCACTTGAAATACTTCAGAAAATGCCCTCCTCCTTGAACAGAAAGTTTCAGATTTTCTACTATCAATAAGGTATCAGCTGCTGTTTCTGCCTACTCGATCTATAAAAGGACTGTGTGTGTGTGTGTCTAGAAATATCTACACAAGGATTGGCAAGAAACTTTAAGAATTCATTTGACGGTTAAAGATGGAAAATCCCAGGACTTAAAAGGAACAGGAAAAAGAAACAGCCTGATTTACTTTCTAGACAAATGCAGAAATCTTCACCTTCCCTATAATTAAAGTCTTTGAGGCCTTTGATAGGGGTGAAGAGAAGGGGATGTGAACTTTGGAACAGGAAGATAATGGTAAATTGCTAAAGAGACAAAATCTGATGAAAAACAACATTACTCCCCTGTTCAGGATTGAATTGTGTCTCTCCCCCAAATGTGTTGTGAATCCCAGCCTCTATTACTGGGGCTTATAGCCCCTTTTTGGAATGGGTTGTTGTTATATTAATGAGACTGGATTAGTGTTGTTGTTGTTAAGTTCCAGTTTATAGCAATGACCTGTATAGGGTTTCTGAGGAGCAGCCAGTGAGCTTGAACCACCAACCTTGTGTTCAAACCGACCATTTCCCTGCAGTGCCATACCAGGCGTCTTAAATCAAGTCTCTTTTGAGATATAAAAGAGATCAAACAAGCAAGGAAAGAAGGCACGGGGAAGGAGGTGGATGCAAAGACACACTGAGCTCACCCCGGGTCAGAAACTCAAAAGAGACAAGGACCTTCCTCAAGAGCCCAAAGAGAGACAAAGCTTTCCCCTAGAGCCATCACCCTAATTTGAGATTTTTAGGCTAAATCTTGGTGTGACTTTGTGGGAGAAGCACTGGACTGCAAGGTTGGTTTGGACCACAGAGCCGCTTTTTGGACACCTTATACAGGGTTTGCATTGAGACAGAACTGACTAGAGGGCACTTACTTAACAACAACAAAAAAGTGTGAGAGGAGCCCTGAACTGCTAACTGCAAGGTTAGCAGTGATGCAAATCCACCAGCTGCTCCTCAGAAACCCTCTACAGGGTTGCCGTGAGTTGGAACCGACTGGACGGCATACCACAGCAGCAGCAGCCGATAACTAACATATTCTCATCTCACAAGCTTCTCTTGGGCTTTTTCATACTTAGCATTTTAAAGATTTCAAGATGAAAGACAGCTTATAGTGTACTAAAATTAGAATAGCTAACAAGGAACTTGTAGCACTGTGGCTAATGTGCTGGACTGCAAGGTTGGTTTGAACCACAAGGCTGGCAGTTCACACTCACCAGCTGCTCCTCGGAAGCCCTATACAGGGTAGCTATGAGTCAGAACCGACTCAATGGCACTTAACAACAGCAACATGGTAAACATGTCCTGAAGAGAGGTTGCAGTGCCTGTCTTCCTATTCTATAAGGTAAATCCTGACCCTCCACAGAGACGGTTTCTCAGTTCCCAACCATGTGAGCGCCCCTGGTGGTGGTGGTGGTGGTGGTTGTGTGCCACTGAGTCAATTACAACTTGTTTGGGATTTCTGAGGCTGTAAAGCTTTACAGGAGCAGAAAGCCTCATCTTTCTCCCATGGAATGATTGGTAGATTCGAACTGCTGACATTGCAGTTAGCAGCCCAACTCCCCAACTCATAATCCATCACACTGCCAGGGCTTCCTCCTGAGCCAAACTAACCCACTCCTACCTTTATCTTTTCATTATTCTCTCCATCTTGCCTTTTCTCCTTTCTTCCCTTTCTCCTCTCCCCTCTCCTTCCTTCTTCTTTCTCTTCTCCTTTGTTTTTTGAGTTCCTCCAAGAATCCTAACAGAGTCCCTGGGTGACTCAAAGGGTTCAACACTTAAGAGGATGGTGGTTCAAACTCACCCAAAGGTGCATTGCAATGAAGCCTCACAATCTGTTTTTGAAAGCCCACAGCCTTGAGAGGTCTATGGAGAGCAGCTCTACTCTGCACGTACAGAGCGACCATGAGTTAGAACTGACTGGAAAGCAATTAGCAACAGAATCCTGGCGGCCTCATCACTCTCTGACTGAGGTGTACCGCCCGAAGTTGGGCTTTCTTCTTTCTTTACGGGCCATGGCTGCAAAGCCAGCTGGTGGTAAATATCCAGCCACTCATGACTGAGACATCAAGATCAATGTCAACTGTCCTTCCAAGGCCTCTCTGCCAAGATTGCCAGTGCAATGGGAAGGAATTATGTAATGGTCATGTGGCCTAACCTTTGAAGGTCTTGGTGGGTATAAACAAACAGAGCAAGCTTTGCCACAGTACGTTTTTGAGACCCACTTGGGAATTTGGGTGGGGTTAGGAGGAACCAACTGTCTGGCCTATCCCATTGGATTTTAGTCACCCAAATTATGTTTCAGGGTTTATAAAAGAGAATTAGACAAGTTCATACATGGTAGTAACTGTCAGACTGTTGAAGCTGGAGGTTTCTGAATTCTGATCTGTCTTCTCAAAGAACTTTATTTTTTCCCCTCCAAAAAGTATAAAGGTCAATGTCAAAAGATTCTAGGTACTTTTTGGAATGTAATTTTCTCATAAAAATGTGTAATAACAGTTAACAAAAAAGAGGAAGGAAGAAGGATAAAAATCTAGGCACAATTCAAATATAGTCTCTGTACTAAACTGTGCCCCATCTACTTGTAAACTATTGAGTGAGACCCTATGTATGCCAGTGAGTCTGTGTTTGTCAGAAGAGACTGAGGAAAAGTGAGAGAAAGGCACCATGGTGGACAAGGGAGTGAAAGGGCTTGTGTGTGTACAGAGGGGCTTTGTGAGAATCTCGGATTCTTGAAAGGTCGGACCTCTTCATAAAACAGATAGAAGGCCAAGGAAGTCGGAAATACCACAGTGCTGTAGGAAGGATCGGCAGGCTCTGACTCAACAAATCCCAGAAGTCAACAACACGGAAGTCCTTGAATCTTGATGGGACTAGCTTTATCCAATTAGAAAAAGGTTTTTGCATATAGCGACTCCTAAAACTTGAAAGGAATTATCCCAGATAATTGTACAGGTTGAAAAAGAAGACATTCAAGACATGGTTAATAGATTTCTATTCGTAAGGATGAGAATGCAAGGAAAGTGGCTTTGCATGGAAAAAAAAAAAAAGATTGTATCTTTTGCAATTAACATTGAAAGATGATTTCTGGTGTTTAACAGCCCCCCCTACCACCACCACCCCAGGAGCTCTGGTAGCGTAGTGGTTACGAATTTGGCTGCTAACCTCAGGCTCAGCAGTTCAAAACTACCAGCTGTTCCGTGGAAGATGAGGCTTTCTGCTCCCGTAAAGATTTACAGCCTCAGAAACCCTGTACAGGGTCGTTATGAGTCAGAACCGACTCCACGGCCCATAACCACCACCACCAGACAGACTCTGGTGTGGCGCTGTAGGATCGCAGTTCAAACCTTTCAGTTGCTTCTCAGAAATCCTATTCAGGGTTGCTATGTGTTGGAATTGACTCGATGGCACTTAACAACACCAACAATAGCACTGCAGCTAATCATCTTCCTTTGGGGTTGTACTGGCCAGTATGGAAATTACTGGCCACAGGAATCTATTGAGCATTTGAAATGTGGTTTGGGTATGTGAAAATACACCCCGAATTTTGAAAACTTGGCCTGAAAAAAGAATTGAAGACATCTCGTCAGTTTCATATCAATATGTTAAAATGATAACATTTTGGATATATTAAATAAAATGCATTATTAAGATTAACTTCATCTATTTCTTTTGTTTTTGTATGTGCCTACTAAATTTTTTTTTAATAAAAGAGTTCTGGTGTGGTGCTTTGGGTTAATGCAGGGGACTGCAAAGGCCTTTGAACTACAAGGTCAGACAGAGGTTCAAGCTCACCAGCTGCTCCTTGGAGACCCTATAACGAGTTGCTATGGGGCAGAACCAACTCGACAGCACTTAACAACAACAACTAAGCAATTTTAAATTACATTTGTGGCTCACATGACATTTTATTAATGTAGTAGCTTTGGAAGTTCTTATTAATAATGCCCTGGTGTGGCACTGTAGGATGTACACTGGACTGCTAGTCACAAGATTAGCAGTTTAAACCTACCAACTGCTCCTTAGAAACTGGTTACAGGGTCGCTATGAGTTGGAACCAACTTGATGGCAGTTAACAACAACATGTCATAGTTAAAGGTGTGGCCCTTTTGTTAACATCTCTGAAACAAGAACAGTGTTGCCCTATAGCATGGTGCGATGTCCAAAGGCCAATTTACTGTAGGGCATTTTACCAGGGCAGAAATACAAAAAATACGGTGACTTTCTTGACATGCTTTAATTGCGAGCCAGCTCCCCTCCCTTGCTCACCTTATTCTTTGGGATGGGTGTGTGTGGGCCTTTGAGGAGCCCCTGTGAGTCCTTAAAGCACAGTTTGAAATCTGCAGGTGGAGTTAATCTGTTTACATGTGTGACTTGCTTTTGGGGCTTCTAGGTTGACCTTGAGTAGACAAGGTCAGTAGGGTCCTGCCTTCATGACTCACAGTTGCTTCCAAGTGACAGACGCCAGCTTTAACCTTCATGCCTGAAAAGCACCCTCCAAGCTGCATCCTCCCCTCCGTCACCTCCGGATTTCCACCCCCTTTCCCCAGAAGGCCAGGCCTTCTTTTCTGTCCACACCCTCTGAGTTTGCATTCTTGTCTAGTCCCGCTGCTCTTCTAAGTGAATGACCTCAGGAATAACTTACCCTTCAGGCTCTTATGCTTCCACACAAGGCTTTGATCTTCCTTTAGTAATTCTCCACAGAATAACCAAACCACACAAAAGCCACATCATCCGTTCAATAAGATACTGATGTTAACTTCTGAATACAACAGACACCATCATCCTGTTTCATGACATCTTGTGATTTTGCTAGAAGTACAATACTTACATGCAAGGGCAATTAATGCAACATTCTTGAAGAGTGACAGAGTGGAGACTCTAGGTTCTGGATCTAAACTGCTTGGCTCATAGTTTGCTTCCAGGTCCAACATGTGAAGAACTTGGACATCATCACTGCCATCCTCACAACAAGGAAAAAAATAATGGAAAAATGGAAACCTAACAACTATTCTTACATCTGTCAAAGAACTGAAGTTACAGGGCAAACTTGTTAAGTGCTGTTGAGTCATTTCCTAATCATAGCAATCCTGTATAGGGTTTCCAAGGAGCAGCTGGTGGGTTTGAACTGCTTACCTTGCAGTTAGCAGTACTGTGCTTACCCCATAGCGCCACACAAGGCAAACTGTTGCCCTTAAAACCAGAGAGACAGGCAGGTACATAAATTCACTACTTACCAGGGGCAGAAACCTCTTCTGCTTGATCCATCGCCTAGTGGTGGTGGTGTTGGTAATGTGAAGGGCCGTCCAGTGATGCTGTATAGTAGGAATATGTAAAGGGTAATTGACTACTTGCCAGAGACCAATCATGGAGGAGATAAAAATTCCTGGAAACCCAACCATGGGTCGGGGGAGGTTCCCACACTTTCCTAAGTTTTACCCATAGAACCCCCACCAATTTATTGTGAAGCTTGCAGAAAAATATCCTCATGTTTTACAAGGTGGAGGGAAAAGTTGCCACTTTTAAATAGTGTTCTGTTTTTAACAAAAGTCTAACCAATGTAGATTTTATCAGAGTCTAACTAACTGGTCTGTTTAACAATCTGCCCCTGGCCTTGTTTTGGCTGATGATATGGGGCTTTTCCACATCTCTTTCCGCAGATATAGTCAGTTTGATTTCTGTGTATTTATTTCATCTGGTGAGGTCCATGTGTATAACGGTCTCTTATGCTATCTAAAGAAGGTATTTGAAAGGAACAAATCAGTGGTTTTGCAGAATTCAACATACGATCTCCAGCATAATTTCTATTACCAAGGCCGTATTTTCCAACTACTGATCCTTCCTCTTTGCATTCCAATCACCAGTAGTGATCAATATATCTTGATTGCATGCTTGATCAATTTTAGATTGAAGAAGTTGATAGAATTCTTCTATTTCATCCTCACTGGCTTTAATGGTTGGTGCATAAATTGGAATAATAGTGGCATTAACTGGTCTTCCCTGTAGGCGTATGGATATTATCCTATCACAGTGTTGTACCTCAAGGCTGATCTGGATATGTTCTTTTTGACAACGAATGCAAGACGATTCTTCTTCAATTTGTCATTCCTGGCATAGTAAACCATGTGTTTGTCAGATTCATAATGGCCAATACCAATCCATTTCAGCTCACCAATGCCTAAGATATTAATATTTATGTGTTCCATTTCATTTTTGGCAATTTCCAATTTTCCTCGATTCATATTTCATACAATCAATTTTCCAATTATTAATGGATGTTTACAGCTGTTTCGCTTCATTTTGAGTTGTGTTCCCGGTACTCAAGCTTTAAAGGTCCCAGGGCTTTACTCCCACAGGCTTTACTCATTGGAGGTTCAAACCCACCAGTCGCACCTTAGATTGTATACGGGTTGATATGAGTCAGAACTGACTAAACAGCACTTAGTAAGAACAACAAACAAGTAGCTAGCAGAAGGGCTGGAGGTTCCTGTGCAGACAGTGTGGGGCTCTCTGTCCTTCCCTTACCAGCACCTCTTCACAGACACACCAAGGTGTCCCAGTAAGTGCTATTTCTTTGTCCCTGTCAGTCTGAGCTATTCTCCTTACATTGTTGCTCTTTCAGTTCCTCCAGGTCCTAGGCCTGTCAGTCTTGTGCCTCAGCGGGACTTTACAGAACACTCATGCAGTGGCACAATCTGTGAAATGCAAACCAAAATATTAGCTATGAATCTTGACATCAAGTAAATTAATTGATTAGCACACAAAACTATAGTATGAAGTGTTTCAGTCTTGCTATGGTTCTCAATCAAGAACAATCATGTGAATCCCTTTGGAAGCTTTTTAAAAGTATATATACCAAGCCCACCCCAGACCCACTAAATCAGAATTTCTGAGAATGGTCCCCAAGAATGTGTCCTTTAGAAATGCATCTATTTTGTTCAGTTCTAGTGTTTTCCCTTGGTCAGAATTACTGGTAAAGATTATCTTAACAGCAGCTGAACTTCTGAGATCCACATTACCTGGTTGCTAGTAGCTGCCTAAAAACCAGATTTTCTCATTTTTTAAAGAATTAATAAGCATTAAATGTGGTCACATTTAATGAGCAGGGCTTATGTTGTGTGAAAGGGTTACTTTCAGCTAAAGGGGCTCAGAAGTATGGTGGATATCAGGACCAAAATGTCCAAGGCAAAAGAGGACAAGAAGTTCAGGCAGGACATGAAGGCGGTAAGTCAGGAAGACTGCATCAAATACTAAGTAGCTGCCACAGAAGTAAAACCCATCCCAGACACCCAGAAAGTGGCATGAGAAACCGTAGACCAATCTCAAACATGTACATTAGAAAAACAATTTAAAAAAAAATGTTGCCATCAAGTTGATTCCAATTACAAAAACTCTGTAAGACAGAGTAGAACTGTCCCGTAAGAGTTCTCAAAGGTAAAATTTACAGAAGCAGACTGTCACATATTTATCTTGTAAAGCGCCTGATGGGTTGGAACCGCTGACCTAATTAGCAATCAAGCATCATTCAATACTTTGCCCAGGGAATGCTTCAATAACAAAACTTAAGGTTTGAATTTTTTCTTCAGTTCACCCAGCTTAAGAAGTGCTGAGCATGTTCTTCCCTTTTAGTTTTCTGACTCCAGATCTTTGCATATTTTGTTGTAATATTTGACTTTGTTGTTTCGAGCTGACCTTTGAAATTTTCTGTTCAGCTCTTGGACCTCCTCACTGCTTCCATTTGCTTTAGCATCTCTATGCTGGAGAGCAAGTTTCAGTGTCTCTTCTGACTTCCATAGATCTTTTCCTTCTTTCTTGTCTTAATGACCTTTTGCTTTCTTCATGTATGATGTTCTTGATGTCATCCCACAACTCTTCTGGTCTTCAGTCTAAAGACTGAAGTGTTTAATGTATCAAATCTATTATTTAGATGATATCTAAATTCAGGTAGGATATATTCAAGGTCATATTTTGGCTCTCATGGACTTGTTTTCATTCAGTCCCTCATGTTGGAAGGCACTCAAAATGTGCCTGGGGAAGAGCTGCCTTCTCACTGTAGAGTTGACCATGATGATGGCTAGCAGTCTGGTACTTATCCTACAGTGCCATACCAGAACTTCCTGCAACATACTTGGGGCCTTTTGAGTTATGGTGTTGGAGGCAAATATTGAAAGTACCATGGGCTGCCAAAAGAACAAATAGATCTGTGTTAGATGAAGTACAGCCAGAGTACTCTTTGGAGGCCAGGACGGTCAGACTTTGTCTCTTATACTTCGGACATATTGTTAGGATGGACCAGTCATTGGAGAAGGATATCATGCTTGGTAAGGTGGAGGGTCAGAGAAAAAGAGGAAGACCCCCAGCGAGATGGAGTGGCAAAGTTGCAGCATGAATAGGCTCAAGCATAGATAGCAGTGATTGTGAGGTTGGCCCAGGATCAGGCAGTGTTTCGTTCTGTTGTGAATAGGGTCACTATGAGTCAGTTCCGACTCAATGGCACCTAATAATAACAACAACAACTTGGGAACTTCAAAAGTTTCGTGGGAAAATTCCAGTATCTTCTAATTCCATTTTTTTCAAAAAGTTTTTGAAGCTTTCTAATATGGTTGAACAAAGGAACCCTGGTGGCACAGTGATTAAGCAACCAGCTGCTAACCAAACGGCCAGTGGTTTGGACCAACCAGTCACTCTGCTGGAGAGGAGAAAGAGGTGGCAGTCTGCCTTTGGAAAGATCTACAGCTTTGGAAACTCTCTGGTGCAGTTTTATTCTGTCCTATAGAGCCACTCACTATAAATTAGGATAAACTTGATGGCGGTGGGTGAGTTTATCCACTGTAGACACACTGTGGTTGCATCTGTGTTCATACATACTTTTACATTGTACATTCCCGGCATTAGCAATGTCTGGCATATTCTGAGCACCAGGTGAAGGATTGCTGAATTGATAATTATATCTATAGAATATATCTTTATATAAAGAAAATATTTAAAAAATGGATCTCATCAAATATATTTCAAAATAGTAATAAAATACCCTTTAAACCTACTGAAAGTTTCCATCAAATTTTACATGCTTTAAATCTTTACATGCTTTAAATCAGATGAGAAATTCACTTGAGAAGAGTCTGTCAGTGGCCTATGAAGGAGGCAGTTTTCACAGGTATCTCCTCATGGCAGCCTTGGAGGAGTAAGTTCCTGGGTGGTGCAGATGGTAAACACGCTTGACTGCTAACTGAAGGTTGAAGGTTTAACTTCACCCAGAGGTGTCTTAAAAAAAAAAAAAAAGACCTGCCAATCTGCTGCCAGAAAAATTAGTCATTGAAACCCCTCCGGAGCACAGTGAGAAAGAGGAAGACTTACTGAGATGGCCTGACACAGCGAGAGCAACAATGTTATGATCAAGCATAGCGACTGTGAAGATTGTCAAGGACGGGCAGTGTTTTCTTCTCTTGTGCATAGGGTCAATGTGAGTCAGCACCACTCGATGGCACCTAATAACAACAACAGCATGGAGCACAGCTGCACTTCTGCACATATAAGGTCACTGTGATTTGAAGTGGGCTTCAGGGCAAGTGGTCAGTAAGAAGGCTTGAAAATGGCAGTTGATTTGTTTCATACAAAGGAGAGGTGTAGCTGCAGGATTGGCCTTTATCAGCACCCCGCTTCTCCATAGCAGTTCATTTCTGCTTCCAGTCTAAAGAGCTGGCACAATGAGCCAAGAGCATCTTCTGTTTGTCTGTCTCCCCAACCCTCTAGCCCCCAGGGCATTGTTTAAGGCAGTGGAGATGCAAGGAACATGGTCAGCAGTGAGTGTACCAGTTGCAGTCTGGACTGTGGGTTGCCCTTCACTGCAGGTATGAGTTACGCAGTCCAGGCTGACCCCGTGGGGCCTGCCCTGTGAAATGCCGCACCTGTGCCTATGAACACAGCTGCTTGAGTCTTCATGAGGTTCACCTTCCTGACCTTAAGACCTCCAGCCCTGGACACTCCTTGGTGGTTTGCTCTCAGGTTTCCATGGGCTGCTTTGTGACGCTCCAATCCCTACCCAACCCTCCCAGTTCTTAGATTCTTAAAGAAGTAATAACCCACAGCCCATCTAAAAAACAGTTCAACTGATAGGAGATTTTTTAGATGACTGCATAAGAACATTTCTCGGGTATGAGCCTGTGTCCAAAACAATGCTTTCTTTCATTTTTATGGAAATCCACACCCATACAGTTAGCTAGTTAAATCTTTTCACCCACATTGAATGGTGGTTTTAGTTTGTTTAAAAATTAGCAGGAATTCACTCAGTGATGTTCTACTTCACCACTCCCCTTGTCAGAGAAGGAGGAAGAGCTATGTTCTTGCTTCACATTCTCTTTCTTCCCTGCTCAGGCCCTGACAACTCTTCCTCTTTCCCTCCATGGGTTCATGAACCCTCATGAAAGGGAGGGTTCATGAAAGGGGAAAGGGGATGCTCAAATTAACTTGTGTGGGAAGTTGGCAGGGGCAGAAAGAGAGAGGAGCCCAGGTATGTGATGTTTTATAAGCAACTTAACTTTGCATGTCCCTGATCTACCACCCACCACCCTCCCTTCAGGCATGCTTCATGCTAGATGATGGCAGGTCAGCACAAAATAACTGAAGAAACCACAGGCTGCCCCCAGGGAGGCTGCTGCCTTTTGCTCAACTGAAAGTTATTTTCCACTGGGAGTGGACGACAAGCCACAAGGATGCATGAGAACAACTTGAGAAGGAGCAAGCTAGGAAGTCTTCATGCATACAAAATATTGGGACCCTGGACTTGACTATATAGGATCTTGGGTTTTTCTTTCTCTTAGTCAGTGCTGAGTGTTGGGGAACACTCTTCAGTCAATAATATTTATTGAGCACCTGATTTGTCTCAGTGACTGTGCTACCCCCTAGACATGACATCGTCCTGCTTCATGGAGCTCCGAGCAGAGAGTAGAGGTCTCCAACTGTTTGTCACCACTCCTCTTTTTAGGGAAAGGTGGTAAGCCTAGCTATCTATTTTTATTTATAAATGGTGTAAAAGAGCTCTGGCGGTGTAGTGGACGACACGCTGGCTTACTACTAACTGCAAGGACAGTAGTTCGAATCCATCAGCTGCTCAGCAGAAGAAAGATGAGGCTTTCTGCTCCTGTGATTTTGATTTTTCACAGCCTCAAAAACCCTATGCAGGGTCGCTAGGAGTTGGAAGCAAATCAATGATATACCACCACCAGTCACCACAATACTACTTATATAAAATATATGAATGATAAAGTAGACATACAAGAACAAATCAATCAGGATGAGCTAGAATGTATATAAAATAGAATTTCTCATATTTTCCCAGTGACCTACCTTGCACCCACAATGGACATCACAGGTGAGAATTAAGTGTGTGATTTAAAGTCAGATTTCCTGTGTTTAAATCTGACTCCACCACATGCTTTTTGTGTGAATTAAGATTATTGTTAAGTGCTATTGAGTTGGTTCTGACTCATAGCGACCCTGTGTGGGGTTTCTGAGGAGTGGCTGATGGGATTGAATCACTGACCTTGTGGTTAGCAGCCCAGCGCTTATCCTGCAGTGCCATACCACGACCCCAAATTAGGATTAGATACTTAGTTTCACTAAGCCTCAGTTTTTCCATCTGTAAAATGGGTGTTATAATAATATTGCCCCCAGGTTTGCAGTGAAGATTCAATGAGGTAATCCTTGTAAAGTGCTTTAGAAGGCTTCCTGGTATTTACAAAGGACATAATAAATGTTAATTATTACAATCTCTTGGTGGAGAAAAACATTAACTACCCAACAAAGTATTTAATTATAATGATAATAAATGACAGTAAAGGAAGGGCAAGAATAATATGGCAGGAGGGGTCTCTATTTTGGTCAGTTTTTCAGTTGCATTTTGAATTGAGGAGGGAGCCAGGGTTGAAACAAGGACACAACATTCCCAGTATGTGTGAAGACCTGAGGCAGGAAAGGCTTACTGGAGGACGGCAATGGAGGTACTTTGGAATGCAATTAAAGAAGCAGGTTGCTGAAGGTCATGCACGCTTTGAGGACATTGCCCTCAGTGGAGTGCTGGTGGTGCAGTGATTAAAACACATGGCTGCAAACCTAAAGGTTGGCAGTACGAACTCACCAGCTGCTCTGAGAGAGAAAGATGCTGCAGTTTACTTCTGTAAAGATTTACAGCCTTGACATAGCATAGTTAACAAAGACCATGTTTAACATCATGGTTGGGTGAGTAGAGTCAGGGGCCTGGGAAGCTCATGCGTGGCAGTCTAAGGTGCAGCTCTTGGTCTCTCCATGTACAGAAGAAAGAAGAGTGATAAGAATGAAAGAGTTTTGGATTCAGTTAATCCAGTGGACTAATGGAACATCGGTCTCTACAACTCTGAGACAAGAAGAACTAGACAGTGCCCAGCTACCACTACCAGATGCCCTGAAAAGGATCACTTAAGAGGGTCCCAGATATAGTGGGAGAAAATATGGAACAAAAAAGGATTTTTTTAAAAAAGAGACTAGGTTTACTGGTCAGAAAGAGACTGCTGGAAACTGATACGCTGTCCCTCAACCACCTTTAGATCTGGAAAGGAACTCACCCTTGTGGCCCAATTTACAGCCAAGCAGTAGGTGTTGTTGTTGTTGTTAAGTGCCGTTGAGTCGGTTCCAACCCATAGCGACCTGGTATAGGGTTTCCAAGGAGTGGCTGGTGAGCTTGAATCACCAACCTTGCAGTTCCAAGGGCTTTGCAGTCTGGTGCATTAACCCACAGAGCCACACCAGGACTCCCAAGCAGTAAGTAGTTAGTTATATAGTGGGGGCAACAACACTAGTAAGATATGCTTACCATGGAATGACCAATCATTCAAAAGCAAAAGGGCAACGTTTTCCTAAGGACAAAGTTGAGGTGGGATGGGAAAGTGCGTGGAATACAAATAGGAACCATAGGGAAGAAGTGGAATTAAAGTAAATCTTATTGCATAGAAGAAGCAGCTCTGGTAGTGTAGTGGTTACGAATTGGGCTGTGAATCATAAGGTCAGCAGTTCGAAACTACCAGCTGTTCCATGGGAGAAAGATGAGGCTTTCTGCTCCCGTAAAGATTTACAGCCTTGGAAACCCTATACAGGGTTGCTGTGAGTAGGAACCGACTCCATGGCACATAACCACCACCACCACCATTGCATAGAGGGGGTTGCAATCATTGAGATGAAAGAAAATGCAGGATTTATTGAATGTAAAACGAATTATCTTGCTGTAAACCTTCATTCAATTCCCAATAAAACGTTTTAAAATAATAGTAAAAAAAGATTTATAGCCTTGGAAACCCTAGGGGACAGTCCTACTCTATCCTGTAAGGTTACTATGAGTCAGAATGGATTCAACAGCAGTAGGTTTTTGGTTTGGGAATCTTAGTTGCAAACAACAGAATCCTCTCACATTAGTTTAAGCAGTAGTTTAACTTACTAAAAGTATGAATGGACTCTTGAAACCTCCAGGAGGACCAGAGAGTCAGGCTTGAAGGCCAGGAAGGCCGAATAGGGCTCAAACCAGCTACTCCACAGAGTGAGTCAGCAAAGGCCCTCTGCCCCTAACTCTAGGTCTAGACTTTGCAGCTTATACTGTTGTTACCCCTAAAGACTGAACACCACCAATATCAACCTTTCTAGAAAATGGATTCTCTGTATCTGCCTTCCTCATGTGGCTCACTTCTCAATGAAGCATTGTGGGAGAATGGCTGATTGCCAGAGCCTGGATTGCATGGCTGAGGCCTACCTGAAAGAGAAACAGGGAAAAGGAGCTTTCTGTTTTCTAATTTCCCCTAAGTTGGGAAATTCTATATGTATAGGAATGGTATCATACAGGTGTGGTAAGAATTCTGGACTGCTTTTACATTATCTGATGGCTTGCTTAGCGGTGGGAAGATCTACATTCATCTTTGTAGAAATAAAAGAAAGAAAGAAAAAAAAAAATCCCAAATAACCCAAATTCCAAACCCAATCATGGAAGAAATGGAAAAAATTGCTACCTCGTAAAAATGTTTTGCGTTTACTTGCAATAAGTTGACTTGCAATGTTTCAAATGGTAGTTGTTGTTGTCAGGTGCCATCGAGTCGGAACCGACTCATAGCGACCCCATGCACAGCAGAACGAAACAATGCTCGATCCTGGGCCAACCTCA
>NW_006408612.1:2576766-2595560 GCF_000296735.1 Chrysochloris asiatica
ATGATGCTGGAGAACGAATGATAGATTTCTGCAAGACAAATGATTTGTTTATTTCAAATACCTTCTTTAGACAGCATAAGAGAAGACTATACACATAGACCTCGCCAGATGGAACACATAGAAATCAAATGGTAGTAAAGGCTGCTAAAGCAATGGGTATAGCTTTATGTGCAACCAACATGGAACTGACATCCCAAAGGGGAGGATGTGCCCTTGGAATTTAGTTTCTCTCACGACATGGGTATGTCTTTCTTTTCTCTCAGAGTTATAAATTGGAAACACCTGACTCAGATACCAAAATTAGATTTGTCATGGGTCAAGGACCTGCAGGGACAGAAATATGTGAGGACAGTATTCTGGGATGTCAGAGGAAGATGGAGCAAGGAAGTAAGTTGAAAGTCAAATAGAGAAGCCACTTTCTCAAGAAAAAGATTTTTTTTTTTTTTTTCCTAAAGTAGCTTCTAATGATATCGGGATTTTTGTCGATTCAGGAAGCTGGTTGAGTTGGCAGAGGTTTTCAGCATTAACAGAAACAAATTACTGTTTTAGTTCAAGCAATAAATAATGTACTTCTAAACACAGAGCAAATATATTTCAAAAAAATAGCTATGAAATAGAAGGTCAAAGTAAAACTGGGATAGGATGATTCCAATGCAGCTCAATATTTTCTATTTAGTGTCTGACAGAGGGCCAAAAATAGGATTTCTACTTGATTGTATTGTTCAAAATAAAGTGGTCCAGTACTTTAGAAATGGAAGCTTGATGAATAATTCTCTAATATTATTTATATAATACAGACTGTTTTAAGGAAATAAATATGAAACAATTATTTTAATGATTTAATAATAATCAGAAATTCTTACCTGATAGCTGACAAGTTAAAAACATTACAAACCAAAATACTGTTTTATACACAATCCCACAATAACAGTGATCTACAATACCGGTGCGGCACTATGGAGTAAGCACTGGTTGGTTTGAATTGCAAGGCTGGCAGTTCAAATTCACCGAGGTTCCTCAGAAACCCTATACAGGGTTGCTATGAGTCAGAACTGACTCAATGGTACTTAACAACAACAACACAGGTAGATATATGGATAGATACACAGGTTGAACAGGTGTGAAAGTGGGAGTATATTCTGAAAGGTTTCAAAGAGGATATTTGTACATGGTGCTGTGGGATAAGCACTGGACTGTAAGCCATAAGGTTATAAGTTCAAACCCACCAGCTACTCCTCGGAAATCCCATCTGAGTCACTATGAGTCAGAACTAACTAGACAGCACTTAACAGTAACAATTTACCTTTACTGAAAACATACCCATAAATGTGGAAGAGCATGTTGTTGTTAAGCGCCATCAAGTCGGTTCCAACCCATAGCGACCCTATAGAGATTTGCAATCCAGCATATTAACCCACAGTGCCACCCCAGGACTCAACTCCTTAGACATTACTCAACACTTTGAGGTAATGAGTTGCTGGGCCTGGGGGCACAGGACCATAGTCACAGGGGACACCATGGTCAATTGGCATAGCATAGTCCACAAAGACAAGGTTCTACATCCTACTTTTGTGAGTAGTGTCTGGGATCTTAAAAACTCATGAGTGGCCATCTAAGGTGCAACTATTGGTCTCTCTGTGGAAGAAAGAAGAGTGATGAGAACTGAAGATGCTTGGAATTAATCAATGGACTAATGGAACACGTGAACATCAGTCTCTAAGATTCTGAGAGCAAAGAACCAGACGGTGCCTGGCTACCACTACCAACTGCTCTGAAAAGGGTCACATTAGAAAGTCCTGGATAGAGTGGGAGAAAATGTGGAACAAAACTCAAAATGATTAAAGGAAAAAAAAAGAAAAGAAAAGACCGGGTTTACTGGTCAGAAAGAGACGGGAGGATCCCGAGACTATGGTCCTCAAGCACCCTTCAAGTCTGAAAAGGAACTCACCCTTGTGGCACAATTTTCAGCCAAGCAGTACATAGGTAGTTAGGAGGACAACAAGCCTAGTAAGGTATGTTCATCATGGTCTGGTTGATTGTTCAAAAGGGGGCAACATTTGCCTAGGGAAGGAGTTGAGAAGAGATGGGATGGTGGGTGGAATGGAAATTGGGAGCCACAGGGAGGAAGTGAGATAGTTGTTTTTGCATGGAGGGGATTGCAATCATTGAGATGAAACAAAATGTGTGGTTTGTTGAATGTAAAACTGATGACTTTGTCTATCAATCTTCACTCAATTCATAATAAAAAGTTAAAAACAAAAATAATACCTGTGCTATTTCTCTCTGCCTCTCACCACTCTCTACCCCTTGCAAAACAAACAAAATTTCCAGCCCTCCCTGGTCACACCAAGTAACCAGAATGGACATTGAGGGGTCCTGAGCCCCAGGTCTATTGTATTTGGGGCAATAGGGAGAAGAAAGGGCATTTGGGGGTAGTTGTGACTGCAGAGGGGACTTCTGCTTTGTTGTAGGACATGACGAAAGGTTCTTGGAAAGAGGAGTCTCTTCCATCCAGTTCTTGCGTTCTAGTTCTGGTTCTAGTGTTTGTCCCAATCCTCCAGCCACTTTTACAAACCCTGTACCAGGTCACTATGAGTTAGAACTGACTAGACAGCCCTTAACAAGAACAAGAAGTTCTAATTGATGAAGAATGGCTTCCTTATTGAATTTCTACACCCAGCTAAGACAGGTTATTGCAAAAAATGTGCATTTTTAAAGAAAGGGTTAAAAACGTCCTCACCCAAAGGGGTGTCTAATAGCCTAGGACACACTTGGTGGGAGACAGAATTTAATGACAGGTCTTTGTTAAATTCCTGAAACTCTTGAACCGAAGACAAGTCTTTTAATGGCAATATTACATATAAAAGTGAAAATGCAATACTTCTTTGGAGGGTTAACAGGAAATATAAATTGATACAAGGAGGAAGTGGTTGATAGCAGTTCTTTGTAGAAGAGACTGTGGTACAATGTGGTGGCCAGACTTAGAGCCTGGGTTCTAACTCTGGACTCTGCATCTTATGAACTCAGCACTGAAGGGAGTGGGGGGGGAGGAAGAGAGTAGGAAGAGACTGGAACATGTGATTGGGGAGCTCTGAGCTCTTGCTTTGCAACTTTGAGCTTCAGACAGTGCTAGTGACATCCTAGCAACAATACCAGCCTTGAAGCATAATTGTGGTTAAATTGCTTAACTTTCTGAGTCTAGTTTCCTCCTCTGTAAAATGAGATTCCCTACTTCATACAGTGCTGTTAAGTGGAATTAAGTGAAGTTGTATGCAGTATGTATTTCATCAATTTTAAGTTCCGGTGTGGTGCTGTAGGATAAGCACTGGACTCCCTACACGGTGGCTATGAGTCAGAACTCACTCAGCAGCACTTAACAAGACACATAGGGCATCAAAAAGTTCTCTGAAATTGGGATTAATTATAGGAGTGGGCTCAGGCTTTGGAGGGTCTGAAGCTTATATTTTAGGGGACCTTTTTTAAAAAAAGACAGAATACAAAATAATGAATGTAAAATTAAGTAAGAGCAAAAATATTTGTTTAGATGAGAAAAGAAATGACAATGAAGCAGACATAATGTTGTGTGTGTGTATGTGAACTGAGTGATAGTTTACGTGGGAGAACATTGACTTTACACCGTTGTTTCATTGCAATGATTACAATTTCCTCCATGCATCATCATTCAACAGTATTTCTTCCATACCCTCTGGTTTTCTTTTCTTTCTTGGGTGGGTGGTGGTGGGGACTGAGGGGTGGGGAGATGTACACAAAAACACTCAGGCATATATAATAATTTAAATAACAAAAGGGCACATTCTGCAAGTCTGCCTCCTGGCCACCAGCTCTCAGTCCCTCTCTGTGAGTCTAGAGTCCTCAGCTGCCCCTTCTCTCCATGTCCTCATTTCTGCCTCCATCTCTAGAGTCGCTGCTTCTCTGGATAGGGTCCCGCATTCCGCTTGTGCTCTTTTCCCTTGATGGTCCTAGGGGCAGACATAAATATTTAAAAGCTAACATAGATCACAAACATGGTAAGCCCATAAAAATAGCATAATGTTCTTATTAATTGTGTGATACATATCTCTATACACACCTCTTCTTGTCTTTTATTTTGGCTGTATGACAGTGATTTTAGTATGTCATTTATGATTTTGGTATGTTGTTTTTCTAGAGATGGAGTTGACAATTCAGTCTTCCTTCTATATCCCACCCAAATGAAACCCACTGCTGTTAAGTTGATTCTGACTCAACAACCCTAAAGGATAGAGTAGAAACTCCCATAGCGTTTCCTAGACTATAAATCCTTAAGGAAGCATACCGTCACAAATTTCTTACATGGAGCAACGGATGGGTTTGATCCACTGATGTTTTGGTTAGAAGCCGAGTGCTTTAATCACTGTGCCACTATAGCTCCTTTTCCTTCTCTATGCTGTTATTAAGTGCCATTGAGTTGGTTCCTACCTGAAGCGGCCCTGCATACAGTTTCTGAGGAGCTTTGCAGGTAGCAGTCCAGTGCTTATCCTGTAGCACCACAAATTTACTTTTTACTGGTGATAATTTAGAAAAGTGCTTTCCAGCTTTACAACTTATACTCGTCAATGCTATGTAAATGTTTAGGATTGTTGTCCAATTTGGAAAAGCCTCGATGAGCTTCTCTCCTATACGAGCTGTAAGATTTGGACAAATTTTCCACAGACTAACGTCTGGCTCCATACATCTTAAATCTTGCTTCTTTTCCACTTCTCATGCCATGTGCTTCTAGTAAATGCTGTGAGATATATTTCTCTTGGATGTAACCTCTAGCCCTGCCCACAAGTCTTTCAACAGCATTGGCAGGGCAGAATAGACATGGTGGAAGCTGTTTCTGCATCAAGATGATCAGCACAGAAGTGACTGAGAACCACATAAACACATCCCACTAAACCCAGACTAAATATATTACCAGCTCAGCTTCCCCTTTAGAACAATCCCAAATTGCCCACAGCCACGGCAATGACACTCAACAGAAAGGGAATCTTACAAAAGGGGAAGTCAGAGTGGAAAAAAACCGTGGTCTAAGCAGTCAAAATGCCAATGTTTGCAAATTTTACAAAGACAAGGCTATCTTGGGGATCCTCCCAGGGCCTTGGAAGGGCCCATGAAAGTGAGGGGGTCCTTGAGGCTTAAACATTCTTAGCTTCACAGTAAATACACTTCAGATGGCATCCTTCAGTTAAATGGTAGTGTTGTTTTGCTTTCCTTGTTGTTATTGTTAGGTGTCCAGGTGTCGGCACTAACTCATCGCAACCCTATGTACAACAGAAACACTGCTGGGTCCTGGGCCAACCTCACAATTGTTGCTATGCCTGAGCCCATCACTTCCGCTACTGTACCAATCCACCTCAATGAGGGTCTTTCTCTTTTTCTCCACTTTACTAAACATGACATCCTTCTCTAGTGACTGGTCCCTCCTGACAATATGTTTGAAATATGAGAGACGAAGTCTGGCCATCCTGACTTCTAAGGAGCACTCTGGTTTCACTTCTTCCAAAACAGATCTATTTTGTTCTTTTGGCAGCCCACAGCACTTTCAATATTCTCCTCCAACAGTGTAACTCAAATGCATCAATTATTCTACCGTCTTCCTTATTCAGCATCCAGCTTTTGCATGCATATGAGGTTATTGAGAATACCCTGGCTTGGGTCAGGCAGCGCCTTAGTCCTCAAGCTGACATCTTTGCTCTTCAACGCTTTAAAAAGGTCTTTCCTAGTGGCCCATAATATAGTGAGGTGTCCTGGTGGTGCTTTGGGTTAGGCATTGGGCTACTAACTGCAGGGTCAGTGGTTCAAATCCACCAGTTGCTTCACAGAGAAAGATGAGCTGTCTGTTCCTGCAAAGATTTTCAGTCTCAGAAAGCCTACATAGTGTCACTATGAGTTGGAGTCGACTGGATGGCAGCAGTCTTTTGTTGTTGGCAGCTTAGATTTGAGGTAATACATGCCTGGCTCCCCCTTCCTCCCCTTAGTGAAAAACCAGAACACAGAGTTTCACCAATGTGCCCTCAAAGGTGCTACTGAAGAGTCAGCTTTGTATAACTTGACATATCATTAGTTTGCCTATATAATTTAGAAAAATTGCAGTGCTTGAATCTATGGATCTTAGTTCAAGGTCAATAAAAAGTTATTGATGAGTACCTAGCCTGCACCCAGGGACAGAAGATGCCCATTGCTTTATCTGTGGTCGATGATACTGTACTCACTTCCAGCCAGGGCTTCCAACTGGTTCCTTCCAGCTTGGCCCCGAGCTGAAAATTGATCTTTTTTTCCCCAGATATACTGAGTCTACATTTTAAGAAGACACTCACAGTAGATTCAGATTCAGTGCATCTGGGATAGAAAGGTACATTCTCAGCAGAGGGCCAAACCCTAATGACTCAATCTGAAGCCCTGATTCCAGCCAGTCACCGACGAGGCAAGCCCATTGCTAAGAAGTTGTTGTTGTTAAGTGCTGTTGAGTTGGTTGTGTTTCATAATGACCCTGTATCGGGTTTTCAAGAGTGACTTGGTCGGGTTGAATTGCCAGAAGTAGAAAAATAAATAAATAAATAAATAAATTAAGATGTAGTGAAGACACCTGCGTTCCATAGGGTGGAGGAGAATTTCGTCCCCAGTCAGATCTGGGTCCAGGCCCTACTACCTTCCAGAAGGGCCATGTTGGGAGCATAGACTGAGCATGCCCAGAGTCAGAACATGATAATGGGTCATTGTGGTTTATCTTCCTTCTTCTTCCCTCCTCTCCTCCCCTTTTACTCTTCCCTCCATTTGCCCACATTTTCTAGACTGTTTACTTGTTGAAGAGTCCACATTTCAGTGCTTGTTATCTTTTCATTGACACTGCTTACTCCCCACCCTCACAGATACATTTGGAAGGGCGCTGAAATGCAAACGTTTGGGGAGACCATTGCTGAGTCAGTTAAAAGGGGTATGTGTTGCTTTCCCCTCACCCCCTTGGGCATCAATTCAAATTTGCTGTGATTCTGAGGCTCCCTGTGTTTCATTTGAGACTGTGGGTTAATGGTGCTATTAAATATTTCTTTAACACACTATAGATCATGCTGGGTTTCAGAGTAGGTATAATTATGACAGTTTTATTTCATGCATAACTACAGAGACTGCAGATAGTTAAGATTCATTCTAGAAGGAGCAGAGGATTTATTGGAATGAAGTGGTAGGGATAGGGAAAAAATAAGCCTCTCTCAATTTCTAATAGGGAGCTCAGTGTGTGCAATCTGATTTTGTAACAACTGTGTTTCCCTAAAAGTAATTTGGGTACTATGTTAATTCTGATTATTATGTTTCCTCTTTAGAACCCAGATACCTTCTTGTTCCCAGTAGTGTATTTCCGGAAATGATTGCAACCAATTACATGAGCTCTTATCGTCGCTTCCCTCCACTTCTCTCCCCCCTTCCCCTGTGTGGCTCACCAGACAGGAACTAGGCTGGCCAAGTGTGCACCCTAGATAGTAGCAGGCAGTGGAAGAAAGAGTTTCAAGTGAGCCTACTATGAGGTGTGGTCTGAAGACAAGGCTAATGAAAGAACCCGATGCAGCTGAGGATTCTGAAGAGAGGTGGTGGGGTATGCATACTATGTTGGAAATCTGAAATGTCTTGGCCAGCTGGGTTTTCCAGGATGATTCGATGATTGCATTTCATCTGGTGCCAAGTCCACTTCTGGTGCTTGGTTAATGATGACAATGACGATTAAACTTAGTCTAAAAAAATTTCCCCTAAACATAGTAGAGGTAGCAGCACTGAGACAAATCTAAGAGTCCTAGTTGTTCTCCTGATTAAATGCTATCGAACTGGTTCCAAGTCATAGAGACCCTGTATAGGGTTTCCGAGGAATGACTAGCTGGTGGGTTTGAACCGCCAACCTTGATGTTAGCAGTTTAGTGCTAACCAGGACTCTTCAATATAACTATCCATCACCTGTCTGTCAGCTTGGCGTTTTGTGGTGGCTTGCATGTTACTGCGATGCTGGAATCTATGTCATCAGTATGTCAAATGCCAGCAGGGTCACTCATGACTGGTTTCAGTGGAACTTCCACCAGGACAGACTAGAAAGAAAGGCCTGGTAATAAACTTCCAAAACTTAGCAAATGAAATCTTTATGAATTACAACAGAATATTACCCACTACAGTGCTCGATGATCACCTAGGAGATTCGAAGACACTCTTCAGCAGCTGAAACATTGGACTCAAACATAGCCACCATCCTGGAGATGGTGCAGGGCAGGGAAACAATTTGTTTTCTTATATATAGGTCACTGTGAGTTAGTATCATAGGTTGCCACTCTGTGACAACTACCACCACCAACAATATAAGTACTATTATGAAAAATTATGCTTTAGCAATTATAGGCATCCCTCAGATTAAGAATGCTCAACAGACAACTCATAGTTGCTCTTTAATGTTGAGCAAATTTGCCCTCACTTTGAAACAACTAACTAGCCAACCTCACCGAGCGGCAACAAATTCGTCGTCAATTACCTTCTCTTGCTGTACGGCAGCTTTTAAATCGTTGAAAAGACTTTGAGAATTTTTTGCATGAAACCAAACCCTCTGCCGTCAGGTCAGTTTTGACTCTGTAGAGCAGAGTAGAACTGCACCCTGGGCTTCCCAGAGTGAGCATCTTCATGGAAGCAGCCAGCCTCATTGTTCTCCCTTGAAGTGACTGGTGGCTTTGAACTGTTAGCCAACACCTAACCCATTACGCCCTAGGGCTCCTTTCTTGCACTAACCCACCTATTGCCATCAAGTCAATTGGCACTCATAGGAATCCTCTATAGTGCTTCTGAGGCTAAAAATCTTTGTAGGGAGCAGACAACCTCATCTTTCTCCTAAGGAGCTTCTGGTGGTGGTGTTGAACTGCTGACCTTGAGGTTAGCAGCCCAGCGCCTATCCCACAGTGCCACCAGGACTCCTTTCTTACGTTAGTGTTGTTAAGTGCCGTCAAGTCAGTGATGACTCATAGCAACCCTGTATAGGATTTCAGAGGAGAGGCAGGTGGGTTTGAACCGCCAACCTTGTGGTAGTCCAGTGCTGAACCTACAGTGCCCCACCAGGACTCCATAAGAACCCTATTCACCTGTTTTTACTTACCTAAAAATCCTTGAAGACACAGGCAGGGACTGATGTAGTTCATACCCTAGGGACTGTCTATACAGTCTTTCCACATACATTGAGTTTTGACAATGACCCTGTGGTGGTGGTGGTGGTTATGGGCTGTGGAGTCGGTTCCGACTCATAGCGACCCTGTACAGGGTTTCCAAGGCTGTAAATCTTTACGAGAGCAGAAAGCCCCATCTTTCTCCCGCGGAACAGCTGGTAGTTTCGAACTGCTGACCTTGAGGTTCGCAGCCCAATTCGCAACCAGGATGCTACCAGAGCTCCTTAATGACCCTATGGCAGGTGTTATTATTCCCATTTTTCACATGCAAACTAAACACCAAGAGGTTCAGTAATGAATTTAATGTTGCTTATAGAGTAAACTCTGGTAGCATAGTGGTTACGAATCGGGCTGCTAACCTCAGGGTCAGCAGTTCGAAATTAGCAGCTGTTCCGCAGGAGAAAGATGAGGTTTTCTGCTCCCATAAAGATTTACAGCCTCGGAAACCCTATACAGGGTCGCTATGAGTTGGAAGCAACTCCACGGCACATAACAACAACAACAACAACAATAGAGTAAGCAGTGTAAATGGGATTTGAACCTGAGTGCTTTGTCCTCAAATCTCCCTGTTTCCACTATTAGCCCATGAATGTCATATCCCATGCAATAGTGGTGGCAGGAAGTTTGTGAGAGAGTGATTGGGGGTATTTCCTCTACTCTGAACTTGGCAAGGAACAATCATAAAAAAACAACCCCATTGTTGTTGAATGGCTTCTGACTCATGGCAACCCCTTGTGTGACCGGATAGAACTAAACTCCACAGGGTTTTCTTGGCTGTAATCTTTATGGAAGTAGATTACCAGACCTTTCTTCCACTGTACCCCTGGGTGGTTTTGAACTGCCAACCTTTAGGTTAGTAGTCGATTACAAACAGCTTGTGCTACCTAAGGACCTCCCAGGGAAGCACCATACTCCCAAACCACTCCCTGAGGGGTGTGAGTCACCCTCTGTATGCATGAGTGAGGGAGAGATTGATTCTCTCAAAGATACAGAGCACTGCCCACCTCCACAGGGTAGCTGAGATCTAGGCCATTTTGGATGGAGAAAATACACTCTTCTCCAGAAACCATTTTAGCCATTATGTCTAAGTTGGGGTTTTTTTCTCTTTATTTAAGGTTTTTATTGTGGATTGATTGACCCAAAGTAAGCGCTTCATATGAATTGTGGCCAAAGGGGAAAATTTCCTGCTCAGCTTGCTAAACCCAAACTCAAACCAGAACTCACTACCATTTAGTCGGTTCTGACTCGTATTGATCCTATATAGGGTTCCCTAGCCTAGAAATCTTCATGGGAGCTGCCAGGCTCCTCTTTCGCCATACAGTGGTTGGGGGCTCAAACTACCAACCTTGGGGTTAGCAGCCCAATGCCTAGCCACAGCGCCACCAGGATTCTTTCAGCTTGCTAACGTTAACCAGAAAATAGCTTGCCACAGAAAATTTTGTAATGGGAGGCTGGGAAGAATAGGATTAATCACTTCAATGAATTCATTGGACATATACTGAGGAGTCCTAGCTGTGGGTTGGAACCAACTCAATGGCACTTAACAACAACAACAAGTGTGGCACTGTAGGATAAGCATTCGACCTCAAGGTCAGTTTGAACTGCAAGGTTTGTGGTTCAAATTCAACAGCTGCTCCCCGGAAACCCTATCCAGGGTCGCTAAGTGTGGGAAGGGACTCGACAGCATTTAACAACAAGTGTGGCACTGTAGAATAAGTGCTTCACAGCAAGGTCAGTTTGAACTGCAAGAATAGCTGTTGGTTTGGGTCAGAACCAACATGATTGCACTTAACAACAACAACATATTAAGTTTTATAGGCCAGGTACAAAAGACCCAAAATGAGTAAGGTTGGGCCCTGCCCTTAGTAAAAATAGCTTATGGTGTAGCGACTTTCAAACCTTTAAACTTTGGCTCATGGTAAGGAACATCAATGTAATACATACTTGAACACACAGTATGTATATAAAAATTAGAACAAATGTTTGTTGAAACAATATACACCCAGTGTGGCTCTGTGGGTTAATGTGCTGAATTGCAAAGTCTGTTTGAACCACAACGTTGGCAGTTCAAGCTCACCAGCAGCTCCTCAAAAACCCCATATAGGGTTGCTATGGGTTAGAACTGACTTATGCACAACAAAATATTTCATGTAGAAAAAAAAGTGCTAATGAAGACCCACTGTATTGATTTTATGCCTGCTTTCTAACAGCCCTCAGTTAGAAAAAATTACAGGTTCTGACCTGCCCTGTATTCAGAACTGGTATGAGTCCTTGTGAGAACTGTATGAGAGTAGAGGGAGGCTTCCACACTTTGATTATTCTAAGATAGTCCTGAATGCCATCTCCTTTCCCTTCGATTGCAAAAAGCCATGGTCGCAAAGTGTGTTAAGCTTTGGGCTGCTGATTGAAAGATCAGCAGTTCTAACCCATTGTTTCACAGAAGAAAAATGAGGCGGTCTATTTCTGTAACAATTACAGCCTTGGAAACCCTAAGGAACAGTTCTACCTTATCCTATAGGGTTGCTATGAGTCAGAATTGACTCAATGGCAGTGGGTTTGATTTTTTGCTTTTACCTTTGATTGGTTTAGAATGACCATATGACATAATTCTACTCAATGAAACAAAACAAGAAGGGACATCTTCAGTGGAGGCTCTGGGAATGGTTTCCCTTGTTCTAAAAAGGGCCTTCCTTTATCTAACTCTGGACACTACTGTCTACATGTGCTGTTGGATCTGGAGCAGTCTTCTTGGGCAGGATTTGAACCATTTATTTCTGGTTTAGTCACCACCCGTGAAGTGAAATGAGAATGGGCCTGAATTTGTAAAATGTGTGTGAACTGAGACAAGAACCAGAACAGGAATCATTATTAGTGGACACCCTGCTACAAACTTAATCTCCCTCTTAGAAAACAAGGACAGTGTGAGTGTGGCAGAGCAAACAAATCTCTTCACTGGAAGAGTCTGGAACCATGGTGCCAGGCTCGAAGAACGTAGTAGACTGCACCACTTTGAAAGTGTGTCTCTTTCCACAGTCCCAACAATAATCTAATCTTCCACATCAGGCGCATGAAAGGGCTCACTACTTCTCTTGTAAGTCTTCCATTCCAGGGCATTGCCCCATTATTTTTCTCGTTTCAGTTAGTATTCCACTTCACCCAAACTGAAAAAATTTGGGTGGGTTCCTATTTCACTGTGTCAGCCATGACTGAACCAATGTGAACTGGCTAGAAACCCTAATCTTGGGACCATAATTAATACCGAACCCTAAATCTGGCCATCACCGAGTATGACAAGGAAGAAGAGTCTGGGTACCAGATGACATTGCTTTTGTTGTTGTTAGGTGCCATTGAGTCGGTACCGACTCATAGCGACCCTATGCACAACAGAACAAAACACTTCCCGGTCCTGGGCCAACCTCACTACTGTTGCCATACTTGAGTCCATCGATGCTGCCACTTTGCCAATCCATCTCACTGGGGGTCTTCCTCTTTTTCTCTGACCCTCCACCTTACCAAACATGATATCTCTCTTCAGTGACTGGTCCCTCTTGACAATATGTCTGAAGTATGAGAGTCAAAGTTTAGCCATCCTGGCCTCCAAGTAGAATCAGTGAATTAACCAGTCATGGAAACGTCCTCCTTCAGGACTTGTTATATCAGATCATACATTTTTTCTTATTGCTTAAGCTTCTTTTAGTTGAGATCTCCATTGCCTTTATCCCAAAGGATAGACTGGCTTAACTGTCCCTTGCATCTGGATCATGAGTTAAGAATTTTTAATTTTGAGTCACTGGGGAACTAGTAGAATCACATTAAAGCCACTTAATTGCCCCTTAAAAATGATGTTTTTGTGGTGGTGGTCGTTAGGTGCCATGGAGTCAGTTCTGAGTCACAACGACTCGATGCACGATAGAACAAAATACTGCCTAGCCCTACGCCATCTTCATAATTGTTCCTACGCTTGAGCCCATTGCTGCTGCCACTATGTCAATTCATCTCATTGAGAGTCTTCCTCTTTTTCACTGACCCTCCACTTTACCAAGCATGATATCCTTCTCCAGAGACTAGTCCCTCCTGGTAACATGTCCAAAGTATGAGAGACAAAGTCTCACCATTCTAACTTCTAAGGAGCATTCTGGCTATATTTATTGTAATACAGATTTGTTTGTTCTTCTGGCAGTCCATGGTACTTTTAGCATTCTCCAACACCATATTTCAAATACATAGATTCATCTCTGGTCTTCCTTATTCATGGTCCAACTTTCACATGCCTATGAGGGTATTGAAAATACCATGGCTTTGGGGCAGATGCACCTTAGTCCTCAAACTGACATCTTTGCTCTTGAACACTTTAAAGAGGTTTTGCGCAACAGATCTGCCTAATGCAATTTGTCATTTGATTTCTTGATTGCTGCCATGAGTGTTGATGGTGGGTTCGAGCAAAAATGAAGTCTGTAATCACTTTAAACTTTTCTCCATTTATCATGATGTTATTTACTGGTCCAGTGAGGATGTGCACATCAAATGACTTTCATAAAACACACATCGTATAGCTAGCTGGGCCTGATTCTTGGACTCGGCTTCTCATGACCATCCCATTGTTGTGGTTGTTAAGTGCTGTGGAATCAGTTCAGACTCACAGAGACCCTGTATAGTTTGAATCACTGACCTTGTGGTGCAAACCGACCTTGCGGTCCAGTACTTCATCCCACAGCACCACACCAGGGTCCAGTCCCTGAACTTGGGTCCAGTCCTTGAACTCTGCTTCTCATGGCCATCCCATATGCCTCTATAAAATGACCATTACCAAATGCTCACATCATGTAAATGCGGCAGCTTCTGTTGTTTGTAAAATTGTAGGGTGACTGATTAGATCTTTAAATTCCAGTGACTCTGAAACAAATAATTCAGCTGTTTGACTGCGGACAAGGTACACAACTTGTACATTTCAGCTTCCTCACCTGCTCATAAAACATGAGCATAGTTGAAAGATTACTGTCTCTAGGGTAGTGTTTGAGAGAAATTACACAGATGAGAGGAGTTTACCTTGAAGTGGCTGTCAAGGCTATATTCCTGTAGCCTTGGTGTTGGAATAGAAAGTTTCCTTTTGGAAGGTGGAGTGGTGGTGGTCGTGTTTTGACGTATGAAAGGACAGGACTAGCTATCAGACGGCCTGGATTTTACTGCCTTTACTCTTTGCTAGTCAGAAAACCTCATAGGCTACATCAGTCCCTGTGTAGAAAGCTGCCTGAACACTCTTTATTCTCCATGTACATATGTTTCCCCTTCCATGAAATGTAGGTAGCAGTACCTTATCTGGTGTGGTTGTGAGAATCCAATGAAGTTGTGTAGGTAAAAGCACTTGGTCAGCCACTAATGGGTTATGCAAAAGCTTTGGGTATTTTGGTGATGTAAATCCTGAGTGTACACCTAGCTTGTGATATTCTGCGTTGTAGTTCTAACAAACTTTCAAAGACATATAAGTCCCAGTGTTATGCTGGAGAAATAACCCTGATATTGATCCATGCCCCTTAGCTAGTCCCCTGGTTCTCCATCTCTCCCAAGACTTTCTGGTTTCTAAAGGACTGTTTACAGCTGAGCAGCAGACACCGTCCACTTATTTTATTCCAGAGCTTTCTCACTTGTTAATCAATGACTTCTATTGTTTCTATAACAAAGGGACTGAACAAAGGAATAAGGAGGAACAAGGATGAGTTTTGGGATGGGTTTAGACCTTCTTGGAGTTGTTTTTTCCTTGACAAAACCTAAATTTTCATTCAAACACAGTACTGACTCAGAAATCAGAGCAGGTTGTTGTTGTTGTTAAGTGCCGTCAAGTCAGTACCGACCCATAGTGACCCTGTATAGAGTTTCCGAGGAGCAGCTGGTGTGCTTGAACCACCGATCTTGAAGTTCAAACTGCTTTGCAGCCTGGAGCATTAACCCACAGTGCCATACCAGGACTCCAAATTTTCATTCAAACGCAGTTGTTGTTGTTATGTGCCTTGGATTCGATTCTGACTCATAGTGACCCTGTACAGGGTTTCCAAGGCTGTAAATCTTTACAGGAGCAGAAAGCCTCATCTTTCTCCAGCGGAACAGCTGGTAGTTTCGAACTGCTGACCTTACGGTTCGCAGCCCTATTTGTAACCACGGTACCAGAGCTCCTTTCAAACGCAATACTGACTCCGAAATCAGAGCAGGTAGTTATCCTTATTAGGCAAGTCAATGAATTAGACATAAATCAACATGTTAATTTGTTGTCCCTTAACCATGAGGTCTGGTTTTAAAATAAAAAAGGAAATAGTATCCCAAGTTAAGTCAGACTCTTCTTTCTCTACCTCTCCCTCCTACATGAAATGCTACATATTTTTACTCATTTTTGTTGGTGATCTAATGTGAAGTTCTGAGAGATTAAATGATTTCCCTAAATTGGCAAATGTCTCTCACAAAACGTATGTCATATAGCTGGGGTCGGTTCTTGGCTCTGCTTCTAATGACCATTCCATATGCCTCTATAAATAGACTGTTATCAAATGCTTTTTATCAGACTTGGATTGGACAACAACCATGACTCTCAACTTCCCTTCCTTCCCTCTCATCTGATTTTAAATTATCTCTGGCAGTCAGGATGTGCTAGGTCTACTGTGTTCAGAGTTCAGCGCTCTGAACATAATTTTCCAACATAAGGCAGGCTTGAAATACAAATTTTAAACAAAACATGGATATCCTACCAATTGGTGGCAAATTCCCTCTGAATTTCTCTGTCCCCTTCAGGAAATGTGTCTGGGGTCTCTTGTCCTTGTTAGCACCAGCTTCTTGGTCTGGCTCCAAATCATCTCCTTGGCAACACCACTTCCCACAGTCCACAGAGCTTTGGACAGCCAGCCTCTATTTTGCCTTTATTCTTCTATATATTGGCCAGTAAGGCTCAGAAGCCTGTGACCCTGCTCATCCCAGATTTGTTTTGTCTAAACTATTTTGTGCAAAGAGGATGACCAGGATTTTGGGAGCATGCTGTGGACCACGTCTACACAGGGCACTGAAAGATACATCAGAGCACTTTTCTTTTAGAGCAGCTGGAAAAAGCACACTTAACGGACAGGGGAGTCTGGGGGAAGCAGGACTAAGGTGAGACAGAAGGGTCATCATCATATGAGGTTCCTTGTCTCAGAGGAAGCTAATGAACTTTTTCTGGAGCAAGTATCTTACTCACATTTGTATGCTGACTATACAGATTGGCCAGAGCCCTTAAGTCTTTCCAATCTTCATGCACATACGGCTCATTGGTCATTAGATCTCAAATGTCATGAGAGAAGGTTTATGCTAGTAAAACAAATTAAAATATAATCCCCAAACACAAATTTATAATCAAAGTTTTCATCTGCATTGAGAGAACCTCTTCTACCATTTGGCTTTAAAGGGGAAAAGGATTAACATTGACCAAGAGTCCCCTAGGTGCCAGGCTTATTGAATTCTCACAACTCTGTGAAGCAGATATTATTTCACCCCATCTTACCCCAGTGAGAAGTTATGGTAAGTGGTGGTGATGGTGAGTCTTGAGACACTGGCAAGCATCAGGGAATGGACTTAAAAGGAAGTGCCCAGGCTGAAAACCACATAATCGTTCTTGGAGTTATTCCTTGATAAGTGGGCATGACCAAAGGTACCACTATGACTCACCCCAAAACACACCTGTATAATTCCATCAAATTCTGCTGAGTTAAACTGCATGCCTTGGTTGAAGAATGGAGTTGGTTCAATTACCCGTATCTTGCAGTAACGCCATGATTTGTTTTAAAGACCTGGTGTCTATGTTCTTTGAGGGTCTGTCTGATTCACCAGAGAGGCTCAGACACTTGAATATGGCTGCTTCTTTGTGACCTGACTTTCCATTTTGTCTAGCTGGTGATAGTTTAGGGGTAAGGGATAGGGAAGAAATCTTCCTCATAGAGAAGGGCTGCATTCAAGAGGCAGTAGGTTATAGTGGTTGTGTGCATAGATTTAGATTACAGATTTTGGCTGAGATTCTCCTCCCCAGTTGTGTGATGTTAAACAAATTATTTAACCTCTTGGTGTCTCGTTTTTTCATCTATGAAATGGAAATGGTCAATATAATACCAATAACCCAGTGCAGTTGTGAGGATTAAGTGAGCTAATATAAATAAAACATTTAACAAACACTTCAGAAGCATTTGCTGTTATTGTCAGTATGGTGTCTAAGAGTCTCATGGTGAAATTCACTTTTAGGGTAAATCTCATTCTTACAAAGTTTCCTACGTTATCCATTTTGGAGTTAACCAATGGTTGTTGTTGGGGCCATCCAGTCAATGCTGACTTATAGTGACCCCACATGACAGAGAAGAACTACCCTGTAGTGTTTCCTTGGATGTAGTTTTTACAGAACCAAATCAGCAGGTCTTTCCCCCCCTTTTTTAATGTTTCATTGTGAATTATATGATAGTTTACATGGGAGAACTTTAGTTTTACATTCATTCCATCTTATATCATCTCACTGCCATGGTTCCAGTCCCCTCCATGCATTATCAACCACCCAAAGGGTATATCCCAGAAACCTGCCCCCTACCCTTCCCTCTCCTCCCCCCAGTTTTCAGCCCACAGTCCCTTTCCCTCTCTGGGTCCAAGGTCCCCAGTCGCTTCATCACTCCACGTCATCATCTCTGTCTCTATCTCAAGCATCTCTGTTTCTCTGGGTAGGATCCTGCTCTCGGCTCTTCTCCGTTGATGGTCCCAGAGGCCTCTGCTCCTATCCTGGAGAATTAATCACTCCCTTTCTTCTTACAAAACTTCTACTTTCGCATTTCCAACCCTCATAGTCCGTCCTGATAAGCATTATTCACTACAGTATCATGAGTTACCCATCTGTATCTCCTTTCATCAGCTCTGCCCAGACAGATTGAATAGTACCTACTGGAGATTCTGCCTTCCGCCATGCTCCCTAGCACCAGGTTTCCTCTTGAAAGCTTGTAAGCCAGTCACTTCTTGCCTTTGTAATCCCCCCCTCCCCATTTGAGTATCCAATGTCCAAGCTGCCCTTCTCCCTCCACTCTGTGTGTGGGTGTGTGTGTGAGTGATTCTTGCTGTGAGGATTTTTCCCTCTTTTGAGTCACTGCTCCATAGGTATAGGTCAAATTTATCAGACTGTATCAGCTCACTCTTCCCCCCCACCCCCCTTCTTCTTTCCTCTCCTGGTTGAGCTCCGATCATCCAGTCATCTGGTCCAGGTCATCTGGGTATCATCTGCAAGTGTGGACGCTCCTGTGCATATGTCCTCTCTTCCCGTCAGCCGGTAGCTCCACTTTCCTCTAGAGTCCTCCGTGGACACGCCACTGACTCTGGGCCCAAGAGCCCCCAGGCCTCTTCACATTGCTTGCCAACCAGGTCCCCAACTGGGTCCACAGAAGTCCACTGAACATTGTAGGGCTTAGCTTGCTGCTTCATTGCTGCTTTTACCCCACTTCCCCCCATCAGTGATGTGTGTGGTCACCAATAAGAGCCTGCATTTCTGTTGAGTCTTAGTCTTGGAAGGGGGTTTGCGTTGAGAGGACCTGGCCACTTGCCTTGATG